>NC_133786.1:13091608-13337783 GCF_003597395.2 Chelonoidis abingdonii | reverse complement strand
GGAGCCATTAATAACTACTCTCTGAGTACGGTTATCCAGTCATTAGATTCTGTCTCTGAAGGGTTCTCAGCCTCCAGCTGTCTGCCCTCCAGAAGGATCCCTGTCTTTCCCTCTTTCTGTACAGAAGGTTCTGCTCTTCCCACCCACCTGGTTAGCGAGCCCCCATTCCCCTCCGTCTGTTGTTTGCTTCTTTCTTAGCGGTAACTAGTACACGGAGGCTGTTTAAAAGAACTCATGTTCCTTGCTGATTAAAAAAAGAACAAACCAAACTGTAACATTTTTTAGCAGAAACTGCAATATGGACTCGATTCCTGCAGCAATTCTGCATTTTTAATGATCAGCTTTACCCAAGGAAATTTCAGCCAGCTCCTACAGCGGTAGGGAAATGAGGAAGGGAAAGGGTTCTTCACGTTTCCAGGAGAACTTTTTTAAAAGCTGCATGCGGCTGGATGAAACCTCTCAGCACCTGGCTGTGTAGTCTAGAGGCTGTGTGTTTGGCCACAACACACAGCATCTGCTCTTAGGCAGGCAGCTGTGAGCTTCCAGCTAGCCAAGATTACGGCACTGCGAGCTTCCTCAGAGCAGTGTCCCCAGTGCCAGCCAGGATTCCAGCACTGTGAGCTGCCTCACAGCAGTGCCCTGTTACAAAAGCAAGCTGGATATACTGTCACATCCCTCGACTCCAATGCCAGGACAGCCAGCCCCACGCATCACAGCACAGCCGTGCAATAAGTTCTCAGCTCTCAAGAGGGAGCCGACAAAGAACCCTCAGCATGACCAAAAGGGAAGTCCGATCCCAAGAGCAGGGATGCTACTGTGACAGCTGCCATCTGTGCCGACCCCCTGGGGATTGAAGTGGGATCTCCAGAGCTAAAAACACAAGCTACTCCAGCTTGAGCTGAAGAGACACACCTCCCTGGCGGGTGCTGTAACTTAGGCCTGGTCTACACTACGCTGTTAAACCGATTTTAACAGCGTTAAATCGATTTAACGCTGCACCCGTCCACACTACACTGCTCTTTATATCCATTTAAAGGGTTCTTTAAATCGATTTCTGTACTCCTACAAAACGAGAGGAGTAACGTTAAAATCGATATTACTATATCGGATTAGGGTTAGTGTGGACGCAAATCGACGTTATTGGCCTCATTATTTTACAGTAGCTACCCACAGTGCACCGCTCCAGAAATCGACGCTAGCCTCAGACCATGGACGCACACCACCGAATTAATGTGCCTAGTGTGGACGCGCACAATCGACTTTATAATATCTATTTTATAAAATCGGTTTAAGCTAATTCGAATTTATCCTGTAGTGTAGACGTAGCCAGACTCATCTCCTCTGTGGATCAGGCACAGCAGGGGATCTATACCACACTCCCACCAGCGGGCTCAACAAGTGCCTGGACAGAGAGTGAGGCAGCTGCTTTCCAAGGGAGGACAGTGGCGGGTAGAGCGGATAAGTATCTAATACAGAGGGTTTGTGATACAGCTTGATGCTGACACAGCACTGTAGATTCAGCCAGATTTGAACCTCACTTGTCTCCTGCTAAAGTGGAATCCACCCCATGTGTCTGAGGCATTAGCAAAGTGTTTGTGCTTAATTAGTGACACTTTCCTCCCTGTTAAAGTTACAAGTGGTGCAGGTCTCTCTGTCTTTCTCCTGGTTCAGATGTGGCTCCTGCTCTAATAAAAAGGAATCCCTAGCAGATCCCATGCGGTATCATCTCACAGCAGCCACTCAGTGATTGCTTCCCTCCTCCGATGGCATTTGAAAGCACACAGCTAGCGGGTACGGCTGAGGGTGAGCACTGTCATACCTTGGCCTATGCCCCTGGAATCTCAATACCGCGGTGCCCATGGCATCTCTCCACTTTACTCTGAAAACCTCATCATCTAGTGGTCTCTAAACCTGGCACAACTATGCCCAGGATACCCTCTTCCCCCAGCATTTCCTACTTGTGTCACTCCAACGCCATGTCACCTTATGTGCAATGCAGCCCCCTTACTCCACATCAACCTCTTCCCACATGTTTCCAACCCATGGCATCCTCCCTGCCTTCTGATGTTCCCATCCCTCTGAAGCCTCATCTTACGCCCAAGGACAATCTCTTGCCTGGGTGATTCCAGCCCATGGCATCCCCAATGCACATGGCATGTCCCTTTCCCTACATCATGCCCAGTGCCTTCTAAGTATATTAATGGCCCCAACAGCTAGTGAATGCCCCTTCCCTGGCACTCCCCTGCTAACGACAGGGCCAAAACCCACAGGGCTCCATGCCCAGTGCACCATCACTGTGCTTAATACATTATACTCAGGCAGCCACCACAGAACTCCCAGCAAGGCAGGCCCTCCCACCACCTACCCTGGCAGCTGCCTGCTCCCACAGGTGTGACCCAGGTTGTTCTCTGCCCCGCACCTGGCAGGGGGCTGGGTATGGGGCTGGCTAATTAAGCTCTACATTCCACGCAGCAGTGTCTAATTATGACAAAAACATTTTATCAGGCAATAAATATTTATTTTTGGGAAAAAAAACTATTTACATGTGTTGATTTAGCAACCAGGCTAATCAGCCCCGAGAGGGAAAAGCTTTGCCTGCATTAATTCCACTGCTCAGGATTCAGAGGAGCAAAAGCAGGTCACCTGGCCTCTCTTGCTTGGCATCGGGCGTGTTATCAAGGTCTCCAAAGTGAGCTGGAGTTTTGCCCCGTGGCTAAGCGGTGTGTCGCCAGTCATTTCCCTCTAAACCTGAAGCGATCAGAGATGCTAATAAAAATGACCCTTTCCCTAGCATCTTTATCCAAGGGGACACTGCAGCAGAAGCACTCCACAGACTATGCAGCCAATACAGTCTTTAACTGCCATTGAAGTGCGGCCACCTCTGGGGTGGAATGCAGCCGCTGTACACGGCGATGCTGCTCAACAGTTTAGAAGCTTCCCTACTCATTGCTGAGATACCAAGGTGACAGGTTCCTGAGAAATACCATAGCTAGACGGCTGAGCACCTGAGAGATTAGATCTAGAGGCAGATGTATTTGAAAAGCAGCCATACTGAACTATCTTTAGGACATTCAGGACATTGACTAGAGATCTCATCTGCAGGACCTACAAACCCGGTGCAGGGGTGTTTGGTCCAGTGCTGACTTGGAAAGAAAAGCTCCACCTACAGACAAGGAAATCACTTAACCTCTGGGTGGCTAAATGCTGCATCTGTAAAATGGGGATAATGCTTCCCTGCCTGGTTGCAAGATGCTCAGACACTGGTGATGGGGGCCGGACATGTACATACATCGACAGGATTCACTGCTATCATTGAGTGAATTGGAGAGGTGAAGGGTCACCCTTCACCGAGCAGTTCAGGGATGGCTGATCAGAACAAAGAGCTGCCCGCTGCCGCTGGGAGCAGGCTCTGGTTTGCATGCTCTTAGGTGAATGCAAAGTGGAGAAGAGAAACAAGCTCTCCATGCATTAACAAGAAGACCAGAACAATCTGGGGGTCAAACCTGGAGGGAAAATATTTCTTTGAAATGTCAAGTGAAATTTCTTGCTCTCTCTCGACAAGCACAGAGCAAGTCTCGTAGTTTTGGTTTTGTTTCAGCAAAAAATTCGCAACAGCTGGGGCAGTAACAGGTCTCCCCTGAACAAACAGCATGACCCCATAAACCCATGCAAGGGTCTAACAAAATTCACTGGCTTTGTTATGGGGTTTGCATTCATCTCACTGGATTAGCATCAGCCCAAACTTTAAACCAACATTTCAGGAATGCAAAGCCAGTGGGCACTGAATGTGACATCAGCCCAAAGCCTACATCTAGTGAAATATATCAGACACAGCAAACATTCAGCCATGTGAGGAAAATCCTGCACTGATGAGAATGACACAGCCAGTGGGAAAGTGAAGGTGCCTCATGCAGGGAAAGATCCGACCAGCAAGACACAGCCACCCCTAGAGGAAAAATATTTCCCTCACCTCTGTTAGGTGAAACCCAGCCTCAAAGGCTAAGGATCTTCTCCCCCAGCCTGTTTCAAACCTGGGGGTGGGGAGTGTCTTGCTCAGGGCAGTTTTGGCTTCAGAGCTCCTCAAGCAAAGGAAACAGACAGGAAACCAATAGGAAGCCCAAGTGGGAAGTGGAGTTTCCAGACGCCACCAGAAGCGTGAAGGCAGCTCCTTCCTCTCATTGCTGCCATGAGTGCTAGGAGACGGGGATGGGTTATATATAGCCCCTGATTGGGCTTTGGGAATTCTGCACCTTACACCTGAAAACTAACACCTGATTCACTTACTCCAGTGTAAACCCAGAGTAACTCCACTGACTTCAGCAGGGTTACTCCAGATTTACCTCCATGTAGCTGAGATCTGGATCTTGATCTCTTCCCCCCACCTGCCCCGCCATTCTAAGATCTCAAAATCATATTATCTCCTTCCCCTTTTCCAGAAGCTGGCTAGCCTCTTGACTTTTCTAGACTATCCCCTTCTTTTCACCACTCTAAAAACTGGGTGCTTGAATCTCTCTCCCACACAAACACATCCTGTCTCTCATCATTTCCCACAAACCCTGGCATTCCCCAACTAACTGCCACCCATATCCCTTGACATTTCAAAGAAATACTGCCCCCCCACAAGCTTTGACTCCCAGATTGTGGTGTTCTTGCTAATGATGGGGATCTCCAGACAGGACCATGAGCTAAAGGTCCCCCGGGTACAGACACGTTATCTAGAGGCAGCTGTTTGGGTTATGTGGATTTTAAGCCCTTTTAATCACCTGGAAGCAGAGAGCCCGTGGAATAATGGTCAGTGTTTAAAGCAACCCCAGCTGCCTCGGTGTGGCTGGGATATCTCACTAAGAGCTGCCTGCTGATTTTGTGTTTGATTAAATTCTTACATGAGAGCAAGGGAGTCTCTGACCTGCAGCAACACGGCAATGAGGAGAACTTATCTGAGACCTTTAGAGCCCATTGCTGGGCCCTCGGCAGAGCCTGTTTACTAGCAAGGGTTCTGAGCTGCAATGTTCAGGTCTGGATTTCAAATTCCTCTGCAAAACCAGGGACACTGAGAATGGGGCGGGGATTTTGGCTTCAACAGTGACAGAACTAGATTCAGATGAGAACTCCACGACCCTCCAGAGTTTCAGGAGATGAGATCTGGGCTTTGAGGTCTGGCCTAACTCTACATTATACCCAGGGGAGCACAATGACTGCCAGGGGGCAGATCAGAGGCTGGGCTGAACCGGCTGAAGTAGCACAGTACCTCCATAATGGCAGATCCTCAGCATGTCTATAGAACTTTCTGGTTCTGAAACTGTACAGACACAAAATCACCAGCCAGAATCAGAGATACAGGTTGAATCCCCTCCTCCCCCCAAACTTTTTTTTCTTAAAGTTTAAAAGGATCCTGTTTACCTTTTCCCCTTTATTTCTCCTTGCTGCCTCCCCAGTCCCAGGTTCGGGCTGGCACCAGGAGCGGAGGCAGCACGATACCATCATAAAAATATAGCTGTTATCATACAGACGGGGCCCAAGCTAAACTCTCTTTAGTCCAACCACCCAGACACAGGTGTTGCTCAAGATTTGAATGCAAATTCAGAGGTGGATTTTGCAAATGGATCCTGTTTTCTCAAGCCAAACCCCCACATCCGAATACCCCCCGACTTGAGAGCCTTTGAAATCTGCATCTGGATGAGAATTCCGTAGCATGAGCCTATCTCTAGATCACACAACCCGCTGCGATCCAGCCCTACTCACCGTTGCACCACACTGACCACCTGGGTTAAGCAACCCTAGCGGACAGATCCATCCCAGCGTGACTGTCTCATTCCCTCATCTCCAGTCGTTGCCTCGAGGGACTCCCATATGTAAGGGGACTCGTGTCATGGTGAGAGTGTGTCTAGGATCCCCCCGGGGACACAGAAGCCAGACTTGCTGCTCATCTTTCCTGAGCCCCCAGCCCAGCAGAGAGCACTCACCAGAAAGGAGATGCACTCAAGGAGGTAGGCTGGGGCTTGCTACACCCCTGCAAGACACGGGCTCTGCCAAAGGCTTCTCCATCATCACTCCATGGAGCAGAACAGACTAATTAACAGGCTTCCAATTACCACAGACAATTGGACAAATGAGAGGACAGTTCCAGCTGGGACTGGCACCGCCACAGGGCACTGGGGCCACCAAAACATCCCCACCAAACTTTCACTGTGCCCACCCACACCCTCCCCTGCCCTGAATCCCCACGGATCACCCAGCTCACAACACACTGTCACTCCCTCCCACTTTCCCGGTGAGAGAGAACCATGGGGAGGCCACATCTCCCAAGAAGTCGAGATCTGAGCCAGTGCTAAGGTGAAACGGTAGGACTGGTAATTCCCTGCAGCGCTGGCAGTCAGGGTCCCCATATAAGATTATGGCAACTCCCCAAGTCTCATGGGCAGAGTCCTGGGGCCTACAGGAGGCAGTCAAAGGTCAGTGGGAGGCTGGACATGTCCCCCGATTCTCCCACCTTGCTCCATGGCCATGCGCTCGGATCTCAGCCATTCCCTAAGGGGACGTCTGCGCTTCAAGATGGGGTTTGACGCCGAGCTCGAGGAGACAGACCTGTTGGCGCTCCTCACCAGCTAGTGCCCTAAAACGAGAGTGGAGCTAGCAGCAGGAGGGGCTAACGGCCTGGAGAACAATCCTGTCTGAGGTACTAGGTACACATTCGGGGTGGCTGCCATGTAGCTCAGTGGGAACTAGCGTGGGGAAGCCCCCTCCAGCTGGGAATGAGCCCCCCTCCCCCCAGCTCCAAGTGCAGATGTACCCTAAGTCCCAGCACACTCAGCTTCGTCGCTGCTAGTGGTGACCCTGCGACTAACCCCTCCTGCCTACGGTCACCTTCCCCAGGCTGGCTAGAACAGGCCATGTCGGGTGGGCCCCATGTGGTGCTACCTTTCCGAGAGCAGCAGGCCCTCAGGGCTCACTCTCCTCCTCCGCCCTGGCTCCTCCTCCCTCCTTTCCCCCAGGCACCAGGAGAGTCATAGTTTTGGTCTCACGGGACCTGGGGTCTCTAGCATGCTCCCGCATCTCCCTCTTCCCACCCCCTCCACCCCTTCTGGCTCCCACTGTGGGAAGCCGCACCCTGCCCCTTCCAGCTCTGACTTGCACACTTTCCGATCCTGGCTGGGTCGGGGCAGAACAAGCTGGGGCCTGCCGCCTCTTCCTTGCCTTCCCTTTGAACAGAGACACATAGCTGGTGAGGTATGTCAAGTGCAGCTGCATACACAGGAGCCAGCCCTCGGACCATTGTGCACCTAATCCTCCCCACTCCCCACAACCTGTGAGTCACCTTGTTTCTTGGGTCCGGAATAGCCACTCTTCCTCTGCCCCACACCTCCTCTCTACAATCAGGGTCCCAAGGCACAGGCTCTTCTGGGTTAGCCCCAAGGGACGGCTTCCCGTGGTTCCTCCCCCACTGACGTCTCTGGGAGAACTGGGCTCCAGGGTGCCATAACTGGGCTCCTGCGGGACAGCCACTGGTCTTTGCCATGCTCTGGGGATGGGACTCTGGAGCAGAGGGCAAAAAGGTGAAAGTGACTGCTAGCGACTGGGCAGGGGGAGCAGCACCAAAGGGCTCTGGATACTCCAGCAATGGTTGTGGTGCCGTCTGTGTGGCTGTCTTCCCAGAGGCCTGCATTGCTGGGGGAGGTGGTTGGACACCCATGCCTGCTGCCTTCCCCATATGCAGCACAGGGAAGGGAGGCAGGGTGCTGGGGAGCAGGGATAGCCTCACGAGCAGATGACTAGATCAGGGAGCAATAACAGCTCCTTGCACAGACACGATCCAAGCCCATGGGACCAGATGGTACCGGCTTTCATCAGACTTACCCTTCGAGCCCCAGCTCATGAACAGAGAGTCACTGTCCTGTTCACCATCTGGGGAAGGGCTCCCTTCTGATCCCCCCACTTCTCCCTTAGCCCTCTCTCCCCTCCACCCTACATCCCCTCCCAGGTACTGCTCCTTCCCCATGTGCCCCCTCCCCAATGCCCTTCCCCACTCATGTTCTTTTGCCTTCAGAGTCTCTCCCCTTTTACCCTTTCTCCAGGGAGTACTTAGCTCCTCCGATTTTGGCCCCATACCTCTCCCTATTTTTCACGTGCATCAGCTGACCGAGGGCTTCTGCCTGAATGGAGAGAGTGCCCTGCCATTTCTGTGGGGAAGCCTGTAGCATCCTGCCCTGCTTCTAACCAGCAACAGGCAACAGCGGCTCCCTGCTCTTCCCCCATGCTCGTGGGGGCTCATGCAGGTTTCACAGCATGCACAAGTGATCGTGATCGATCATCAGTGCAGCTGCTGGGGGGATTGGAGACATGCCCCCCTGCTACTATTCACTGTCTTGTCTTGATCCCCCTCAATAGTCTCCTGGGGCTGACAGCTAGAAAGGAAATTCACACTTCAAAGCCAAAGACGTGAAACCAGCCAGCCAGAAATTACCTGCCTCCTCCCCGCACTGGCCAGTGCATGGTTAACTCGCCTTTCCCCGCCACCTCTCCCAACTGGAGCAGAGGCTGTAATTAGGTTAATGAGCTAAAACTGGATTGTAATTGGGATTCCCTGACTTACCGGTCTGTCTCCAGCTTTTGTTTTACTGCCAGTGAAGGTTCCAAAACCCATCCCAGCTAATGGCTCTGATAGCAGAAAGGTCTCCCGGATTTTAAATAGTATTTAATGGCCAAGGTAATTAATGATCATCGAGCAAAATGGAGATGCTTGAAACAGGGCTCTGGGCATGCCCCACTGCGCCTGTCGTGTCCCTAGCCTGGGCAGAGGCATCCTGCAGACACAGATAAAGAGGGGTGAAAGAGAGAGAGAGAAAAAACAGATGAAAGAGTAAATGGAAGAGAGAGTGGTGGAAAAAACGAAGGATGAGAGAGAAAGAGATGAAAGAAACAAGGTTGAAAAAGGGAATGGAAGAGAAAAGAGGAGTGTGAAAGAGAAATTGGAGAAGGAGAGGGAAAGAGCAAAGGAAGGAGGCAGAGAGACAGCCATCCCATCCCACCCTGATTCTTGGATGCAAAAACAGGGGAATCTCGAGTGGAAGTAGAGACGTTATTTTACCTCTGTATTTGGCACTAGTGCGACCGCTGCTGGAATCCTGTGTCCAGTTCTGGTGCTCACAGTTCAAGAAGGATGTTGAAAAATTGAAGAAGGTTCCGAGAAGAGCCACAAGCATGATTAAAGGTTTAGAAAACCTGCCTTACCATGACAGATTGAAAGAGCTCAATCTATGTAGTTTAAGAGAGAGCAGGTTAAGGGGTTGTCATAAACAGATAGCTAAGGGTTAATGTTTCTTTTACCTGTAAAGGGTTAACAAAGGGAACCAAACATCTGACCAGAGGATCAATCAGGAAACCGGATTTTTCAAAGCTCAGGGAGGGAATTTTTGGGGTATGTGTCCTTTGTCTGGGTCTCTAGTGCTCTCTCGGCTCTGAGAGAGTGATCTTTCTATCTCCAGGTTTCTAATCTTCAGTTTCCAAGTTGTGAGTACAAAGGTAGAAAAACAATAGGCTTATATTGTTTTTTTTGTATTTACATGTGTGTAGTTGCTGGAATGTTTTAAATTGGGTATTGTCTTTTGGATAGGCTGTTTATTCAATTTTTTTCTTTTAAGCAATTGACCTAAAGCTTTCTTTTAGACAAAAAACATAAAAATGGTCTCTGTATCAAGAGTACAATATACAGGGTCAATGCTTAAAAGAAAAATGATAACAGCCTTATCCAAAAAGAATACAATTTAACATTCCAGCAACTACACACATGTAAATACAAAAAACAATAAAGCCTATTGTTTTTCTACCTTTGTACTCACAACTTGGAAACTGAAGATTAGAAACTGGAGATAGAAAGATCACTCTCTCAAAGCCGAGAGAGCACTAGAGACCCAGACAAAGGACACACCCCAAAAATTCCCTCCCTGAGCTTTAAAAAATCCGGTTTCCTGATTGGTCCTCTGGTCAGGTGTTTGGTTCCCTTTGTTAACCCTTTACAGGTAAAAGAAACATTAACCCTTAGCTATCTGTTTATGACAGGGGTAACTTGATTACAGTCTAAAAATATCTACACGGGGAACAGATATTTCATAACAGGCTCTCCAGTCTAGCAGAGAAAGGTAGAACACGATCCAATGGCTGGAAATTGAAGTGAGATAAACTCAGACTAGAAATAAGGTGTAAATGTTAACAGTGAGGATAACTAACAACTGGAACAATTTGCCAAGGGTCGGGGTGGATTCTCCATCACTGGCCATTTTTAAATCCAGATGGGATGTAATTTCTAAAAGCTCTGCTCTGGGAATTATTTGGGGCAGGTCTCTGGCCCGTGCTATACAGCAGGTCAAACTTGTTGATCACAATGGTCCCTTCTGGCCTTGGAATCTATGAATCTATTCTCAGTCCATCCCATCCTAGACTCATCTGCACAGGGCAAGAAAGGTTCAGTGGAATGGGAAGTTAAATGGCCTCTTAGCAGTGCATCTACTGGATGATCTCCTAATCCCTCGGAGACCATCATGCCCCTGTAAATGCTCACTGGCAGCTTGGCCCACTGGGAATCGATCCAGATTTTGTTTTTTCATCCCATTCTCCAGTGATCGGCCCAATCTCCCAGCAGAGCTTTCCATGGGAAGGTGCTGTCTCCTTCCATCATCCTGCCTCTCCCTGCAAGCCCTCCGCCTGGCTGTCTCCCCAGCCCTGTTACAGGAAGGCCAGTGGGTGGCCTCAGCACCGCTGCTTGATGCGTACAGCTCTGAGAGAGCCTGGCAGGGTGTGCAGAGCTGTCAGCAGATAAAGTAGCAGATAACAAGGCCAGGGGTGTGGAGTCAATCCCCAGATCTGAGAGACAAGACATGAGAGCCCGGGATCCAATCCCTACTTGGTATAGCAGGGTGGCAGAGACACCAATAGCCCTAAATTTGGTCATGACTTGGTACAGACTCTGCTCAAGACACCAGAGGCAGCGGGCTCAGCCTGATACAGTCGCCAGGGGCTAGGTTTTCAAAGGGGATCATACCCAAAGCGCTGAGCTCTTTGGAAAACCTGAGCCCTTTGCACGGTGCCTAAAATGGGAGCTGAGCTCTTCTGAAAACCTGGGCCAAGATTTGTGGCTTCCATGCCCAGCCTGTCCAGGTCCTGGAGAGTAAATGGGGAAGGGGCATTTACAGACACTGCTTGGACCTTGGTCAGCAGGCTAGTTTTGCGCAGAGAAGCAGGGTAACAGCTCCCAAGTATTTCTACTCCTACTTCCTCCTTCCCAAGGGGAAACCTATGGCCAACAGACCATGCTCCAGGAGCATTTGCCTCTTCCTTCTCTGGCTGTTTCCAAAGGTCAAGCCCCAGGGATGGGGGAAGCAGGTTGCAACACATCCCCTCTCTCCCAGGCTACACGGATGCAGCTCCCCTCCCAGCCAATATCTGCAGCCAGCATCTCTCTGTCTTTCTCTCCCCAGAGCTGGAACAAAGCTAGTCCAACCAGTAATTGGCTTTCCTGCTCCGACTTGCCCCAGAAACACAGCTGCAATCAGAAATGTCAGCGTGAGAGCAGGGGCTGGGAAATGTGCATCAGGCCCAGTGCTTTGAGGCCTTCCAGATAAGGTCCTTGGTAAACAAGGGGGTTGCATGTCAGGCGGGAGGAGGGTCTGTTCTGGCTTGCTGAGGAATGTGCTCCAGCGCATAGACCAGATGACCAGGGTTGGTTTAACATTCACCAGTTGGTAGAGAACCACTGTGCCCTCTGCCTCTCCTCCCTGCCTCTCGCCAACACTGGACACACTCAACACCACGGCAGCTTTGGCGCCAGCTGCCCCTGACTCAGCCCCCGACTCATGTGGAGGGAGCGCCATAGCATGAGAACTCACCCAAGTTCAATGCAAGCTAGAGAGGGGCCTGAGCCGGGCTTGGTGGCGAAGGGGGTTGGATTAGGGGATCCCAGTCAGCCCACCATAGAGGTAAAAGTCAGCTGTGAAATTGGGAGCTGAACATCACCCAGGTTTCAGGGGCTCATTTGGGTTTCTCTATTGAGGGAACTTCCCCTCCCATTTCCGTACTGCTGGGTTCTCCTCCCCTCACCTCCCAAGCTTTGGCTGATGTTTTGCATTTATGCAAACCCCCAAATGCTACTGAAACCACTGGATGGCACCCGATTTTATGCTAGCTCCATGAATCAGTCCCAGGTTCATTTCAAACTGAGCCCAGATGAGCTTGATGGGCTTGCAAACAGCAGAGAAACCTCTGCTGAGCTGGGTCTGAGTTTTGAGTTTGCAAGTAGAACTGGGACCGCGCCAGGAAGTTCAGATCCAAACTTTCCCCAAGCCCTGGGTAGCCCGGAACCGGGTTTTTGCTTCCATCTACTACAGAGATAAGGGTGGGGTGTAAAGTTCACCATCTGATCCTAGATCAGCTTGGACCTGCCTTTTCCCTCACATCCTCAGCATTTAGTCTGATCCAGGATAGCGACAGCGGCTCATTGCCAAATTCAGTTCTGGCTCCTCACTTTCCCAGAGTCTGGGAGCCTGGGGATCATCCCCATCCCCCTTTGAGACAAGCTGTACAACCAGGCAAGTTTCACCTTGTTGCGCCCGTCATAACTCCTTTACCAACTGAGGTGCCTGCCCCAGGGCTTTGGGAAAAGACTCTTACAGTCAAGCGAGTATTTGCCAGCTCTTTGCTCCATACAGGGCCTTTGGTATATGCTCTCACCCTATTTGCTTTGTTTGCACCAAGCTAAGTTATAGTTACGAAGCTGGAGCCAGATTTTTCAATGTACTTAGGTCCTTACAGATTCAGATAGCCGCCTAGTGATGCAGATAGCACCTGACTCCAACCCCAGGGGAGTTGGACGCCTAAGAGCTTATGAAAATCCCACTAGGCGCTTATCTGCATCTTTAAGCGCCTAAACACCTTTGCAAATCTGACCCTTAAATAATACTGAATGGCCAGCAGAGAGAGGAATGAAGAGGCATGAACCAGGGAGCAGAGAGAGATCCTCAGCTGGGATTTGAAAAGAGCTGGAGAGACAGCTCCCTGTGCTGGGGAGCTGAACAGGAAAAGGCTCTTGCACCAATAGGCTGAGACTAGGCGGCAGAGCATGTAGGAAGGCAGTGCTAGATGAGCAGCGGGACAGTGGAAGGGAATGGAGACTGAGGTAGGTCAGGGAAGCTGCCTCAAGCAAGTCCATAGAGAGCAGTTTACAACTCAATCCTTAAGTGAATGGGAAGGAAGGAGAGGGGCATGTGTATGTGTGTGGGGTGCTAGGGGGTGAAGCTGCCACTTGGGATCTGTCTACCACGATATATTCAGCTGTAACAGATCACACATGAAGGACAGGGCCTAACTCTGCAACCACTGCAGTCAATGTTGAAACTGCTCCTCCTAACTTTGACAGCATCAGGATCTGGTGCTGCATCCCCTTCTCTGAGGGACTGAGCCTGAGAACTACAGAGCTGAGCCCAGCAGGAGCAACAGATGCTCGGAGCCCCGCAGGTTTGGGCCCACCTCCTAGATCAGGGCTGTTTGTTTGCGTCATTGCTCCCTCCTTGAAACCAATGAAAAAAAGTCAACGAAAGAAATCCTTGCGACATTCCTCCCCACGCATGTGCCAGACAGGCAGAGGAGGGCTGGGTCGGTTTATTACAGCAATTACAGCAGAGTCTAAATCTTCCTGAGGGCCGTGTGCCGGTGATGGAGCAGAGATTTGCTTTTTAACGACAGCACCAGAGGCCAGGCAGGTGCTGGGAGCCCGACAGGTATCACTTGCCCAAACACTAAGGGACATTTCAAAAACAGCATCGTTTGTTGCCTCTTGTCCTGAAGGATCCAAATCCCTTCGCAGATAGTTCACAGGCCAGAGCACCTTCTCCCACTGCTGAAACGCAGCTACCTCTGGGGAGGAGAGCAACAACAAGGCCTGAGGGAGGGGACATTTCTCGAACGAGGAGATGGTTTTACCCACGAGGCACGCTGCCAGCACTGTAATTTATTGTTGGTATTGCAGTGGGGTCGAGGAGCCCCGATCATGGCCAGAACCCCACGGTGTTAGGACCTGTACAAACAAAAGACGGTGCTTGTCTCAAGGGGCGTATGCACCACTGGAAACACACTCCCGGCTCCCCTCACCCATGACTGAATCCTTTCCTGCACCACTGGACACTGCAAAGCCAGCCCCGCCCTTTCCCAGAGGGCACCCAGGAGGCAGCATGATCTGGAGGCAGCATGGTCATTGAGCATCGCAGGACCCTGGCTTTAAGCACAAACTCCTTGGGGGCCTGCACGGAGTGCAGCTCCCTAGCCAGCACTTGGGTTATGCTGGTCCCACCATCCAGCTCCAGAGAGAGATCTCTCTGCACGTACAACAAGGCGCTGCACTCTACCTCCCTGCTTTGCAGCCCAAAGCAAGACCAAGAGACAAGCTTTGGGGAGGAATTATCCACTCTACGAACAGTTACTGTTTCCAGTTACCCCCTCCCATTTCTCCCATGCCTGGGAGGGACAGCTTGGCTCAGATGCGGGTACAGTTTCAAACCCTCTGACTGCTGCTGACTGATCCCCAGAGACCAACATTCACCACCAGTAGGGAATTGCTCAGTTTAGATCTTCCATCCACAGCCACACTAGCTGGTATAAACATGTGTCAGGGATATCAGCCCTCACGCTTCAGGGCATGAGCCAATCATGACCTGATGGGTCAGGAAGAAACTACAACTACTGGGCATGTTGATGAATAAGTATCATCCTCTGGTGCAGCTAACCCACAGCTGGAGACACGATGCTGGGCTTCATGGAACAACGGTCCAACAATATGGTTATTCCTTTGTCATCATTTTTTTGTCCATCAGCATTTAGACTGAAGGGCAGCCAATTGGATCCACATCACATGAAAGCCAAGTCAAATTTGCACCTGAAGCTAGAGATGGGCCCAAGCCTAATAACTGGATTTCAAACACCCTGGAATTCAAGGCTGCTCACTGGGACCTGGGCAGGGACTCCAGGGAGCTCACAGTACTGCCACAGTCGGGGAAGGACAGTGGGTCAGTGCAGGGTGCTGGGGCAAGCCAAAGCACCATCTGCTACTGAGGCCAAAAAGGGACTTTTCCATTGTCAAGTGGGGGCAAATCATTTTCTGCAGGAAGTGGGAGGGGCACACAATAGACTGAGGAGCATCCAGCCAAGTGCAGCATTCACATTGCTGTGAGGTCAGGATGCGCTGGGAAGCGCAGCTGGATTCAGTTACCTGATAAGCTGGGGGGATCTTCCTTATACTCCCAGCCTAGCTCTGATGCAATCTCCATCTCAGCCGGCCATGCACCCATCCCCGCTACAGTTGCTGGTGGGAGTCAGAGCCTGCGTGCTTGTGCCAGGGGCTCAAGGAAGCAGGGTGCATGTAGCAAGGGTTGTGCCACCCAGGGAAACCCAGGGTCTCTTTTCAGACCAGCTAAACATCACTGCAGTGCACACATGTGCCTGCAGCATCTGTGCAGCCTCATGTGGGCCAGCTGCTGGGTAACAAGTTGCATCTAAATTAGTCAGCTTCTGGTTTGACTGTCTATGAAACTCCCCCGATACCACACAGTTCCGGATTCTCAGCAAGCCCTCCTGTAGAGGGGCAGGCTCAGAAACATAGGCAGCCTATACAAAGATGCTGAAGGGCTGTCAGCAGAACCCCCCAGCCCCCACATTCAGTGCAACGCACCACATTGAGTGGATGTTCACAACTGCATGCATGCAACTGGCAACACCAATCTGGATTCTGTCACCCACTTGTTAAAGGGCTGGAGACACCCGTTTGCGCCTCTGTTCAGTTCTCTCCTATTTCTGCTTCTCCTTCACCGTTTCCAGTCTCTCATTCTGTCCATTGCCCTCTTGTTTCCACTCTTGCTTTCATTCTCCCCTTCTGCCATCTCTGCAGCAGCACGCAGCCACCTGGGCTGATTGCTGCAGCTTTCCCAGCGCTGCTGAGAGATCTGATGCGCACCGGCCTACCAGCCTCGGAAAGCAGGAGCAGGGGCAGGAGGAAGATTACCTGATCCCACTAGCTGCAGGAACTTTTCCTGCCGACTCCACCTCGAAATATCTGTACTTAATCAATCAGATTTCAAGCCCAGTGATTTCCAACAGCTGAATGCACCGTGTGAGCAATTTCCATCTGCAGCACAGCAAGGACACCACAGCTCTCGCTCCCCTTCTCTGCTACTGCTGCTTGGATTGGGCACCAAGGAAGGCTCTGATCCAGACTACCCCCTAGTTCGCTGGGGAGGAAGATTTTAGATCTGAGGTTCCAGTTGCAGCCCATGGTTTCTAATAAAGGGGCAGAAAGTGAGGACAGCCCCCTCACCCCAGCTACACAGAGTGCAGAAAGCCACTGCATATTCTCCTCTTGGAGGCTGTATGTGCTGAAGAGTCACATAGTTAGACTGTGAAACTCACCACCACAACGTATGCTCAAGACGAAGTGCTCAGATGGGTGAAAAACAGAGGCGCGGACATTTATATGGATAGCAAGACTATCCAGAGTTATAAAAATAAGGAGGAAAGGAAAACAGGAGTTTTAAAAGGGACTGAAACCTCCTGCTTTAGGATATAATGCGATCTTTAACTGTTAGGGGTCAGGACATTTCCCCCGGTGGTACTACAGTTGTTTTTTTGCATCTTCCTCTGAAGCAGCTGGTGCTAGCTAATATCAGTGACAGACTGGACTATATGAAGCCCTGCTCTGACCCAGTCTGGCAGTTTCTATGTACCATGAGCCATTTCCTGCAAGCTTGGAGCACCCATATTCCTTCCTGGGCTTCTCTCCACAGCACTGGCAGGGTAACCCATGGGCTCAGTGCCAAGCTTGACCTGACTTCTGTGGGAAGAGCCTTGAATTCCCCAGCCTTCCAATGCAGCAGGTTGGTGATCCCATGGCAGATAAATCAAAACCATGGAGATATGTATTGTTTCACATATACAGCTGAGTTAACCAATCACGACAGAGTGAACCCTCAGTTATTTAAGTGGATGTTCAATACCATTCACTGAATGCTGCCCTTCCATTTTTAACTTTCCGAGGGCTGCAGAATTTTTCAGTGAAAATGCATGACTGTTGTCAGAGGGGGAAGCTGGAGGATTCACCCACTGAGTCGGGACAGCTGGGACTTCTGGCATCTGGCAGAGTGAGGAAGGCAGGCTGGGATTGTGAGATAACTGCAGTAGCTGGATGGGGCTTCTGGGCACTTCTACCATACAAATATTAAATAATCAATGTTTCAAAATCAGCAGTGAAAGAGTTAACAGTGCTGACAATTGTAATTCCGTCATTAAGTTTCAGAGTTAACGTGCAATTGAGGGGAAGGGGGCCGCTCACACCTCTCAGGGCTATTGTTCCAGGCTGTCTGCAGATTCAGGCATCCATTTGTAGCCAATTCCCCAGTTTAATGTTTTCTTTGCAAGCTTAGCTTCTTGATCATCATTCTGTAACCAATGCCACCCTGGTGCTTGTTTGCCTTCTGTACGGCTGCTCTTTGGGCTCCCTTCGTGCAGTGCACTTGTGTCACTCTGAAATTCTCCACAAAGGCCCATAGTTGGCCTAGCTACCACTTAAATCTCACTTACAGGCTTTGTGCAGTGGATTTCATCTGGTGAGCGGAAGCTGCCAGGGGCAGAGGACGATCATGGCCTGGCTCTTGTTCACTGTGTCCTTCTTCTATCTACTACCTTAAGCCCTTTTACGGTGTGCAACACCACAGCACCAGGGTTTACATTCACCTTGAGCCAGCTCCATCTCATTCTCAGCTCCGTTCCTTTCCCCAGAAAGCTATCCTCAGCCTCTCTGAGTCACAGAGTAACGGAGCCCTTGGGGGTGATGTCAGTGAGTCATGGGGGACCAAGGAAGGAGACAAATCTTGGTGAGACCTTAATTAGTTCTGACAAATTAATAACATTGGAGGAGGGGAAGCCCTCATTTATCCTCCAGATCTAATTTCCTTCCCTGGTGTTTTACTTCCCTGTCACACCGCACGCTGTCAGGAATGTTGGAGGGGAAAAAAAGGGAGGGGGGGAGTGAACTGTCAAACAAGCCGTCAACCCCTGCTCCCCACATCCTGTTAGCATTTCCAGGAAAGGAAACTTCAGATGCAAAGCCATCAAAACCACTCCTAATGATCTCCCCAGCGCGTCAGGGCAGATTGGTTGACAGGGACTAGACTGGCACCACAGCCACCCTTCATAGAGAGATCCTGATGGAAAAGTACAGGGCCAACATGAACTCTAGTCACTGGGTCAGAGAAATCGAGACACTTGCCTCCACTAGCCACGGAATCGCGGGCAAACTTACGCCCAGATATGGGCCTTCTACCAGACAAAAGCCCTCATCAGTCATGGAACATGGGGCCAAATTCTGCCATGGCACAGACACGGACGACTTTCTACAAGAGAAGACGCATTTAGCAACTTGGGCATAAAGCATGCAAGGCCGTGCAGATAGAATGCCTTCTGCCAGGCAATCTGTCTTCAGAAGCCACAGAACCAGGGACTGAAGACTGCCAGACAAGAAGCTTCAACCACTCACTGGACCAGTGAAAGGAGGAACACAGTGGTTCTGGGTGCTGCTGAACTTGAGACACCATGAAGGGGACCTAAGCACCTGCTTTCTGAAAAGCACCCCCCTGTAAGAGGCCTCAAATTGGGCACCCAGAGTCACGGGTCACTTATGGAAAGTAGCACCAGGTGAATGGCAAAGCTCTCTTCTCCAGAGCCCTGTTGGAGGATATTTATTCCTAGCTCAGTCTTTACCGTGGATTCTTCCCACCCTCCCTCCCCCCTCCCCCACCATGAAAGCTGATGCTGCCCAAGGATCCAGTTTCTGACTCATCCCTGAAAGACGAGGCGCTTCGGCCCGGCACTCAATCCAGGCCTTGAAAAACGATGCGTGGCCCTGGTGAGCTCTGAGACCGAAGGACGTGTGCCACGGCATCTCAGCTGCAGCTGTATTTATGGTAGGAAGGGGATTAGTGCTGCTTGGATACCTGCATGAGCTCTTGAAGCACTGGGGATGGGTACCCTGCTGGCAGACAAAACAGCTCAAGCGGACCATCTATTTAATTGTGGGGCTTGATCATTCCCCTTGGACTCACCACTCCAGCAGATCTTTTCCAATCTGATTGAAATTACAATAGCATCCCAGCTGAGACACTAGACGGACCTAGAGTCAGACAGCCCCTGCCCCGAATTGCTTATAACTTAAATAGACAAGGTAGATGGGTAACAAAGGTGGTGCAGGGGTTGTCATCGGCAGAACTAGGAAGAGAACCCAGGTCCGAATGTCCACTCCCGTGCCCTACCAGTACACCACTCTGCCTTGCCTTCCCTCACTACCGGCTATGGTCAAAGGGCAGATTTGCAGCCCTAAGACTTCTCTTGCTGTTTGAACCGTTGCCATCCTGGTGAAGCTCAGGCTGACATCAGAAAAAAATGCCCAATGGCCACATTCAGTGGAAAAGCCGAATAACCCAAACCCCGCCTCCCCCCCATGCATGCTGTCCATTGTATAATCCACACAGGTGGTCACCGTTAATGCCTTGTTGCCCTGGTCACCGGGAGTGCTGAACTGCAGGAGGATAAAGGGATCCTCCTCCCCAGCTCCACCCGCCCACTGCATACTCCACCTCCCAGCTCAGCCCAATGAATGGCCCAGGGAGCCATTCTCTACACAGCTGTTCACTGCCAGCCTGTGATTGAAGGGTAGGGGGAAGGTTTGATTACTGCTTGTCCCGCAGGGTAAAACAAAGCTGATCTCAGAGCTCTGGAGTGTAGCTAGAGACATTTCTAGCCAAATAAATACTAGATCCTGCCCCTGCAGCGCCCCCTGCAATCCCATAGCAAGTCAGAGCGGAAACTCTAGGCGGAGAAGGAGGCAACATTTCCGCCCACAGAATGGGGCTGGATTCCAGTGTTGATACTGAGCCCCAAGGTTTATTTTGAATCGACTTATGTTCCTGCGGGAGCCAGCTCCCTCTGCCATCCCTTCCAATGGTGCAGCTGTCGCGTTTCAGAAGCAGCATCCAGAAAAGTGCAATTGTAATATTTCCCAATACTCCCAATCCTTCTGACTCTGTTTCTGAACCATCAGAGAAGGAAGAATTCCTGAGGAGAGACATGAAAATGCACTGAGCCAGAGGATCCACCCATATCGTGCCGTCCTTCCTACCTGTGCCATGTGCATATGCCATGCTGCCATTCTGACCAGATCATGCTTTCAACCCACGTTATCCAGATTTAAATGACAATACAAGGGGCCACGCACTGAGAATCAGCCCCACAAGCACTTAATAGCCCACCAGAAATACGTTCTAGCTTTCTTTTGTTACTGCTGTAGATCCTGATTCTTATAACATGGATAAGTCTTTGCACTGGTTTTCAGACGGGACAGAGGGCCGCTAACATTTACGAATGAAGATCCAAATCTATCCACAATGCTTGCATTTTGCCCAACCTGAAGGCTATGGTGGCAATTTGCCGGGGCATCGGAGCCATATCTGCCAGAAATGGAGAAGGTTGCAAACATCTTCCTTGCCTGCATGTGCTGCCTCTACAAACACACGTTCCCTATGTGCAATGCTCTGTCTTGATCCCTCACTTAAACCAGTATGGAGCATTGTGGTCTCTCTGGGCTGAGACTCCCTTTAGAAGGACAGGGTGGTTACGGGCCAAGCTTTGGTCACCCTTGCTATAAGGCCTCTAGCCTGCTTTTCCCCTCACTACTCCCCTCCTCATCAAAGATGCCTAAGGGAGTTAAGCACTCACTGAAAGTCAAACTGGACTAACATCCCTAAGCCTATTTTAAAAGCCCCTTCTCTAGCCTGAGGTCCCTCTTTGCACAGTCCTGGCCTCACAGCTCCTTTGCAGTTCCAGTCCGGCTCATTATAAATGCTTTCTGCTTGCACAGCACTTTTCACCCACCAGTCTCAAAGCACTTTCCAAAGGGTTATTTGCACACATTGTCAGCCCCGTTATAGAGATGGGGAACTGAGGAAACTGCAAGGCGGAGGGACTCTTATGCAGTGAGTCTATGCCACATGGAACTAGAATCCAGGTCTCCTGATGCCTCAATCAGTGCACTAGACCACGACCTGTCCTGCAGCAGGGCAGCATGTTAACTCCTGCCCCTTGTAAAACAAATCTGGCCAAGACGCCAGCCCCTGGGGTAGTGGACTCGACCCTCTAATACAGGAGCTGATGCCAAGCAGGCGTAAATGTCTAATCACTTGGAAATGGAATTGACACCCCCTTTCTACACACGTACTCACAACTCCAGCTGCCATTCCACTGCTTGTTCTCTTGGGATACCAGACCAAAGACCTTGCCCTGCACAGACAACAGGGAGACCTGACAACTACTATGACCCCAGTGTGCGGATACCACGGCTTATCGACCAATATCATCTCATTGTTTCCTTGTACACCCCCGTCTGTCTGTATACACCTGTTGTCTCCTGTGGGCCCGTATTTTTGCTCTTTGCACAGCCTCTAGCACAATGGGACTCCAGTCCATGACAGGGGCTCCTAGGTGCTATAGTATGCAAATCATTAGAAAATAATAATACTAGTAAGATCCTTCGTGCAGTTCAGACTTCAAAACTTCCAGCCTTATCACTGGGGAAACATGAAACAATTGTCCGGAGGCTCAGGGCTTGGTCACACTGGGGACAGGGCAGACAAAGCAAAGCAGCTCCAAGACACTATTTGCATTGGGGCAGCTTATTCCTGCTTGACGCTGGGCTAAACTGCACTGGAGAAAGCTGAAGCTTCGCCTTGGAGTTTGCATTGGGATAACTACATCAGGGCAAATCCCCACTGTGGAGAAAGCCACGGGTGGGGCCAATCCCAGAAGTTTGGAAGCTTCTGCAGGATGGGATATCAAATTTGCCTCCTGCAAGCCTTGGAGCTTGGCAGAACCCAAGCGCATGAACATTTGTGGAAGGAGAACCCAATGGGGGAGCAGAACGAGCTGGGGCCAGTCGCATCACACATTTCTAATGCACCTGGGTCCTGACTTCAATGGCTCTGAGGCCAGGTTCCAATATACGTGATACTCGCAGAGCCAATATAGCTATGGGACGGTGAACTGGTCCCTCATTTGCCTCATGCCTTTCCTGCTAAGCCCCAAATGCAGAACCCTTTCAAATCCCTGTTTGGACCAACAGGGCTGCAGCATAAATCACTTGGTGATGTGTAAACAGGGTTGAATGGATCCAGAGAGAGCCCCACAACCTCACTAGTTATCTGAACATAAATGACACTTTAACATTTCGTCACTGATAAATTAAAGCTTGCTCGGGTCGCAGCAGCAGTGATGCTGTGACAGAACAGGTTTCAGGACAGCTGTACAAGTCCACCCGGGACCCTGGGTAATGACTCAGGTGGCTTAGCTGTTGTTTTAAAGCCAGCTGTAATGGGGTATATTCCCCATCCTGGCTTTAAAAGCTTTACTGTGGGCCTGAGAGGCCAATTAACCCATCCGGAAGGTGGGCCAGCCCCAATGAAAGTGAGTCCCAGCTGGGAGAGGAGCTGGGTGGTTTCTGAAAAGGCGGGGGTCTGGAGCAGAAAGGGGCTGCAGGGAGAGAAAGAGAGAAGAACTCTACAATCACTCTCTGGGACTAGAGAGTGGAGAGACTGCCTGGGGGACAGTCAGCCCTGGGATCCTCCTGCGTAGCAAAGTCTGGCAAGGAGAGACACGGAGCAGCCACTAGGGGTGCACCAAACTCTGGTGATGAGCCCTGATTGTAAGGCAGGGTCTGGCTTTCCAGCGAGAAAGCCCTGGGAAGCGTTCAACTGAGAACTAGAGAGGGATGAACAGTCAAGACTGAGGATGGCAGGAGTTGGGTTAAGTTTATAGTTTTGGATGGGGACTTAGTGGGGAATTCCAGGGAGGAGCTCTGTGGTCTCAAGAAGGGTGAACTTAGGCAGGCTGTGGGAGAGGCCTGCCGACAGGCATGGGTAGGAAGAAGTCCAGGGAGATGGCAGCACAAAGTCTGGCGAGGTGAACCTTGACTGTCTGTTCTAGATTCCCTGGGCTGGAACCTGCTGTAGAGGACAGGGAAGATGATAGGTAGCCCTTGAGAAGGGGATGTGGACTTCTGGGAGCCCTGAGAAGAAGGGACATCGAGTGTGGAAGGATTGGATATGTGTCCATGTTGGACTTTCTGGTGCCCCAGAAGGAACAGGACTAGATGTGAGCTGGCCAGGTCATGAGAAGAGGCAGACCAATGCCGGGGAGCAGCGGCCGTTGGCAGGTCACTAGACAGGAGGGCCTGCTACACCATTCCCGGCCACGAGGGAGTCAACTCTCCTGCAGGGATTAACATGTCCACAGCACCAGCACTGAGACAAATCATCCTTTGGTGTGTAAACGGGCCTGAATGGATCCAGAGAGAGCCCCGCGATGCCACCAGTTAGCTTAATACAACGAATGCTTTAATGTCCTATGCCAGTATAACAAATCTCAGGTCACCTAAGGGGATGTCTACTCTGTAATAGGAGGCATGACTGCAGCATGTGAAGACATACCTGGGCTAGCTTTAATTTAGTGGCAGTGCTTTAAAATGGCTTGTGTCGTCGTGGCACCACCTTCGCGAGGGGCGCGGCTCCCAGCACTGATGCGCTGTCAATACTGGTACATTATAGCGCTGAAACTTGTTGCACTCAGGGGTGTGTTTTTTCAAACCACTGAGCGAGAAAGTTGCATCACTGTAAAGTGCCAGTGTAGACACGCCCGTAGAGATGGTCTCTGCCCCAAGAGCCTACCATCTAATGAGACAAGGTAGACAAAGGAAATGTGGTTATTCCTGTTCTGATCAAGGTGGAACTGAGGCACAGAGAGACTAAGGACCTGATTTTCCAAGATTATCAAAGATCAGCCTTTTGAAAACTCTGGCCTAAGTGACTTGCTCAAGCTCACACAGGATTGAGGGAGGTTCTGTGGCAGTGTGGGAAACTGAACTCAGGACTTCTCTCCCCCTGCACAAAGGTCCACATAATAACCCTCTTTAATATAAGGATTAAATTCCATCCCGAAGATGCACCAGTTTCACTCCAGGTGCAGCATTACACTGAGTTGGTACAACTGGTGCAAATCTGTGTGTGGCACCGTTGTTTTAAACCTGGCTTCGGGGCAAGCTAAGCTGATAGCAGCCAGGTTTAAACTGATGTAAGAGTGTCCACATTCAAAGTTGCATCGGTTTAGCTAAATTAGTTTAAGCTCATTGCTTTATTTAACCTGGTTCAACTCTGTGCTTTGGGCCCCATTCAGTAAAACACATATGCAGGTGTTCTACCCTTAAGCACTCGTGTAGTCCCCTTGTTTTAAATCACATGGTTCACATTAAGCACCTGCTTACATGCTTTGCTGAACAGGGATGAGCTTATTCATATGCTTCACGTTGAGCACATACTTAGGTGATTTGCCAAATTGTGGCCTAACTAAATTCATGCTTAGGAGTACTGGCCTATAGCATTGGTGCTGGTTTGTCATGTTAACTGGATACAAAATGTTAACATCCTTGTACACCAGATGCCATCTCTGAAGGCTTTTCCTGAGGATTGGAGAGTCCCAGGATAGCCCAGATCACAGAGACAAAAGATGCCTGTTCCTCATCTTATTTCTAATTATTACTGGGAATAAGAAAGTAGCTGTGTTCCTGTTTGGCCTGAGAGCCAGCGCCAATCCCTCCCTCCCCAACTCTCAGGCATGTCAGGTTTCGTGACATGCAGAGATCAAATAACCTATCACTGAAAGGAAAGATATTATCCCCTAGCACCATTCAATGCAAACACCAAAACAGCGCTTGGCTTCCCGAATGAAAAGCCAATTAAAGAACTTGCCTTTTCAAGGGGAACAAGAATCTCACATAAATGTTTGGGTCGCTTTTGTTGTTGTTATTGGTTTTGACAAGGAGAAATAGCTCTATTTAAGTGCTATCGATGAGCTACATTAAAATAGAATCAATCTTTCTCAAAACAGTTTGGCTTCCTGTCTGCTTTGGCAAAATACACATCTGCCAAAAAAAAAAATATTTCTGGATGATTTTTGTTTTTGTTTTTTGGCTTACCTCATCAATGACATTTTGGGTTCATTTTGCCGTTCTCGTGCTGGGCTCTGACATGGGCAGAGCTAAAACAGGCATTTAAAATCTACATCCGAACAGACGGGCCCTGGTCCCAAGAAAAGTGAGCTGGGGCAAGCCTCAAAGCAAAACAAACCAGTAATGGCAATTCAGTGGGGCTGGGATTTAGGGCCATTATGGAAATAACATTTTCTTTGCAAGCAGGAACCGAGATAAGGGCTCCAGATCAAGATGTGTGCATCTCTGAACACAAGATGACTGATTGCATTTACTCCCTTCCTGCACTTAGTGATGTGACAGAGGCAAAAGGATAGAGATAACTTTAAGCCATCTTTGTGCTCCCATGGGCCATTTAAATGGGCCTACCCAGCCCCCAGTGTAAGTCAGAGCAGTCTCAGCGTTGCTCAAATTTACATTTTGCTTCCCACGGCCCAATTTTGATCTTAAGAAGCAGAGAATAGCTGCAGGGCAGTGCACTCACCCACACCATGGCATGTCTCTGATACAGAGTTAGCAATTTCCAAGGCACGAGGAGGGCATGAGATTGTAAACTCTTGCGACAGGGAGGGTGTCTAGCAAAGCGGGGCTCCAAAAGTGATCGGGGCTTTTGGGGGCTAACACAGTACACAAAAATAAATACAATAATAAATAAACAGGTATGTAATGGTGATAGGTAGATTCTCTGTGGCAACGGCAGACTGACCGATTTTTTCAACAAGTCATTTTCTGGCTGGTTTCAGTTTCTGATTCTCATGCACTAGAACAAAGCTGCAATGTGGAGGTTACAAAGACTACAGGCACACAGTTATTTGTTTCTCTCTCTTATGTTTGTTTGTTTGTTTTTTCAACGGCTTCCACTGGAAATAGAAAATACAAATAGCAGGGAACCGTTTCTACTGGCCTGAGTATTCATTACAGGCTTGTTTTGAATAGAAATAGGACGTGGGCCTAGCTTTGCCTGACAAGTGACTCTTTAAATAAAAACAAACAGAGAGAAGAACAAACAAACTGGCCTGGATTCTGCTTTGGGTTATGCACCGGCAGGTCACTGAGATTGCTCCATTTTCTCCTGTGCTGTCTGGGCTCTCTGCTGAGGGCAGGGGGCTGGGGATTTCAGTCCATACTCTGTCTGTATGTACAGGAGCACAGGATGGGGGAGTGGTACAAGTGGGAACCTAGCTGGGGGGACACCCAGAATCCTGCTCCTCATAAGCCTTTCAGGCAAGATGTGGGGGAGCTTTAGCATGGCTGGAGCTGGTGCAGAGCCCAGAAGGGGTGCGGGTGGGTGAGGATGAGGCTGTTGCTAGCGGCACCTCCCTAAAGGAAGTATTGTAGCCATGCCTTCTAGCACCGCCCCCGCCCGCCTCAGTGCAGTATGCTCCGTGGGGAGCAGGGGGCAAATCCCTGCTGTACCCCATTGCACTCGGAGTGCAGCTCAGGGTTTCCAAGCCATGACCCAGCAGTGGGTAGGTGGGTGTGAAAGAGAGAATGAAACCAACAGGAGACAGAGCGAGAGGGGGGAGAGACAGAAGAGAAAGCAGGAGGGGAAGGGAGAAGGAAGGTCCCACCCCACACAGGATCCCTCCCTCTCCCATGCCTTTCCGCTCGCTCGGGGAAGGAGGAGACCTTCGGTTGTGCATTTTTTTTTCCCAGCATTCCCCAGGCCACCACTCGCTAAACCTCTGTCTCAAGCCACTCCATCGCCATGACAACGGGGCGAAAAGGAACAGATGGTCTCAATGAGCCAAATTCCAGTTAAAGAGGGAGGAGGGGAGCGGGGAGGCGCTGGCTGGAGAGGGGGAGTTGTGAAATGCTCAGTGACACAGACACCCCGTCCCAGCCATCGCTCCACGCCCAGCCGAGCACGCGGCATCATCCCAGCAGGGCCAGCAGCTCCCTGGCCCCTCTCAGCGAAGGAGGAGACTCAATAGGCATAGAGTGATCCCTGGGCTCAGGGGAAGGCCTGAAGGGTCTCATGGCGAGGAGGGCACAAAAACAGGGGCCCGACACACCCTGCCACGGAGAGAGACAGATACATGCGCCGACTGGAAACAGGCCCACACAGACACACAGCCATGGGCAGCAGCACAGCACAGACACCCAGAGAGATCAGAGAGACAGACACACTGATATACACACTGACATCACACACACAGGTAAGACACACCCAGAGACATGGGCAGAGCCCGCCTTCCTCCTCCCACCACAGGTGGTTACACTCCCATTGACGCCCACCCCATAACTGTGGGGCCTTCAATGTATCTCTGGGAACAGGGATGCCAAACGGACGAGGGGCATGGAGGTTGTCAGCTAGGACTGCCAACTTTCTGACTGCAGAAAACCGAACACCTTGCCTCACCCCTGGCCCTTCCCCAAGGCCCCGCCCCTTTCCAAGGCCCCGCCCCCACTCATTCCATTCCTCACTCACTCACTCACATGCTCTGCCCCGCCCTTGCTCATTTTCACCAGGCTGGGGCAAGGGGGTGAGGGCTCCGGCTGGGGGTGCAAGCTCTGGGGTGGAGCCGGGGATGAGGTCTGTGGGGTGCAGGAGGTGGCTCCGGGCCTGGGGGTGGGGTTGAGGGGCTCAGAGTGTGGAAGGGGGCTCTGGGCTGGGGCATAGGGTTGGGGTGCAGGAGGGAGTGAGGCCTCCAACTGGAGGTGCAGGCTCTGGGGTGGGGCCAGGGATGAGGGGTTTGGGGTGCAGCAGGGAGCTCTGGCTGGGACAGGGAGCTGGGGTGTGGGCAGGGGTGCGGGATGCAGGCTCTGGGAGGGAGTTTGGGTGTGGGAGGGGGCTCAGGACAAGGGGTTGGGGTGTGGGAGCGGGTTCAGGGAGCAAGCTCCGGGCAGCACTTACCTCAGGCAGCTCCTGGAAGCAGTGGCATGTCCCTGAGACCCCTAGGTGGAGGTGCAGCCAGATGACTCAGGCCCCACCCCCACAGGCCCCATTGGGCATGGTTCCCAGCCAATGGGAGCTACAGAGCCGGCACTTGGGGGAGGAGGGTTAGCACGCAAAGCCTCCCTGGCTGCCCCTTCACGTAGGGGCTGCAGGGACATGCTGCTGCTTCTGGGAGCCGCATGGAGCCAGAGCAGGCAGGGAGTCTGCCTTAGCCCCCCTGTGCCGCCAACTGGACTTTTAACGGCCCGGTCAGCAGTGCTGACTGGAGCCGCCAGCAGGGTCCCTTTTTGACCGAGCGTTCGGTTGAAAACCAGACGCTTGGCAATCCTATTGTCAGCAGAAGGACTCGCCTCCCCTCCCCCCACCCCGAAACAATTAATGGAAAACCTTCCCAATCTCCTTAACCCGGGGGGGGTGATTCTGCCAGGAAGGATGCCAAGGGAGTATCTTGAATTTATCTGATCTCCATGATCTGGCAGGGAGCTGCCCAGGCCTGAGTGAGGTGTGTTGGGCAGGCCAAGAATTCCTTCAATGTGTAGACAATTCGCATGTCTCCCTGAACCAAAGCTTGTCGCCTCCAGCTTCTGGGGTGACTGCATGCTAGTGCAGCTGAGTCTTCCTCATGCTGGGGGGGCTGGGGACCAGATAGTCCGAGCCCGTAGGCAATCCCTGAGACCCACGTCCGCAGTGCAATGATCACCGCTTGTCAGCAGGGGAGACAGGCGCCTGCCTCAAATGAATTCATCAGAGCAGATGGGGGACCGGAGGGGGGAGGAAAACCAGGTCACTAATCTCCTCATGGATTAGCTGCTAGCCCAGTCGGTAGGGGGCCCCAGGGTAGTGTTTTGGATCAGAGAAGAGACGGGGAAGAAGCAGCAAAACGTTCCTGAGACTCACACAAACCGCAGCAAGAATTCAGGTCTGGAACAGATATTGCAAGGCCTGCCACATTCTCTTCAGAGAGCGCAGTGTCAGTCAGACATGGGATTCTTCCTCACATCCGGGCCTAACTGGATTTGCAACAGTGGCTGTGCGGCTGTTAACAGCTGCTACGTTCCAGAAATGGCTGCATTTCAGCGGTGGACGAAAGCGGTGCTCATGTATATTTACAGCACATAATCAGTTTCCTAAAGTCTATAAAGCCTCCCAGGCTCCTGTGCATTGCAAAGCATCATATGTATAAATGTAAATGATCAACCCTGATTGTAGACCCTCAAAGAGTCATTGTTTCAGGAAAGAAAAAAAGAAAAAAATGCTGACTTTTCATTATCCATCTTAATTTCAAACACTGGACAATGGGGATCCCTTGGATATGCGGATCCATCTTCTCCAAAACAATTGGGGAAACAATCTGTTTCCAGAGCCAGTCCCAGGGGGATGTCTACACTGCAGTCAGGAGGCGTGGCTGCATCATGTGTAGAAGTTCAAGATAGCTTTGATCTAGCTGCTGCTCCATTGCTCATGTCATTCAAGCTAGTCTTGATCTAGTCAGGGGTTCTCAAACTGGGGGTTGGGACCCTTCAGGGGGTCGTGAGGTTATTACATGAGGGGACACGAGCTGTCAGCCTCCAACCCAAACCCTGCTTTGCCTTCGACATTTATAATGGTGTTAAATATGTTAAAAAGTGTTTTTTTTCATTTATAAGGGGGGTCGCACTCAGAGGCTTGGGATGTGAAAGGGGTCACCAATACAAAAGTCTGAGAACCTAGGAGTTAGCTGAAATCTTGCTCCGGTATATCTGCACACGTGACAATCACACCTCCTGATGGCAGTGTAGCCATACCCTGGAGTGGCTCATCATCATCCAACAGCATCCAGCTCATCTCCAGAGTACAGACAAGTTCTGCAGCCAGTCTCCACCTCTGCACCAAGCACACAGCTGCACTTGCAGTGTCCTAGGGGCATTTAACCCTAGTTGGGAGCAAGCACTGCACAGGGTGCCATACTGCCCAACGGCTGGAATGGGGAATGGGAGCTAATGGGACTTGACCCATCTCCATCGTCTCATCTTTCCCCTCCGCTGGAGCTGTTCCCTCATCTCTGGCTCAGTGAACACAAAGATGATGCCCTCAGGGGACCAGGCAGACCAGCCATTTCATGCCCCACGTGAACAGCAAAAGCTGGTCCCAGCCTCCCAACTGTCTCTCTTACCCTGCAAGCTCCGGTTGAGGGGGGTTTGAAAGCCCGCTTGGAGCCAATGACCTTCATGTTAAGAGTAGGTTCGATAAATATCTATCAGGGATGGTCTAGACAGTATTTGGTCCTGCCATGCGGGCAGGGGACTGGACTCGATGACCTCTCGAGGTCCCTTCCAGTCCTAGAGTCTATGAATCTATGAATCTATGTTCAGGAGGAGAAAACCAGGAGCTGTACAATGACACGTGCCACAGGGGCTGTCTGCCCCATGGGAGTCCAGGAAGATCCTTCCAAGAATTGCCACCTCTGGCTTTTGATTATGAGTTATTATTAGCAGTTCCTCCTCCCCCTCCACCCTCATTTGTTCGCTAGGAGGACGTTGTCTCATGTAATTTTCCACTATGCTCAGACTGCAGTCGAGCTCTCCAACAGTGCCGTTATCAGCACCTGGGCGCGTAGAGGCTGAGGAGTGAACGGTTCATTCATTTCAGCCCCTGTGTGAATGGGAGACTCTGACCTTGGAGCATCCTGGCGAGGATCCGTCCAGAACAGGCCCGCTGCCTTCTGTCAGATTCATGCTCAGACACGTCCTTCTCCATTTGCTCCTAACCACCTCCCCACCCTAGGCTGCTGCAGGCAGCTCAGAGAGGCTTTGCCAAACTCCCTCCGTGCTGCTGGAAGCCAGGAGAGCAACGAAGCAAGATGCTCTCAGGCTGCAGCAACTAACAACTTGCATCCTCCTGGACCAGAGCAGCTGCTAACAGGGGAGTCATGGAAAACAGATCCAACTCGATTCAAACTCTTGGCAGATGAGGCTGCTCCTGCTCACCTCCCCTATTGCCCACTGCCTGTGCCTGCACCTCCTTCACTTACACAGGTTTGAACCTCTCCAGCCTCTCTCTAAACTCAGCTGTTTTAGGTGGTGTTTCTACAGGGCCTGATCCTACTCAGATCAATACCAATAGGAAAACTCTCATACAATGATGCAGAGTCACACTTGTCACACCTCACTGGCACACATGGCGAACCAACACAAGGTTGTTAGCAGACTTCCAGAGTCCCAGTCCATTGCGTTCACCACCCTTCCACTGCTGGGGAAAGGCCCCTGCCCTTTTACACATGGGGATCTGAGGGGCAGAGAGATTATGGGCTGAGTGCTCTGAATGTCTATTCAAACCAATCGACATTTGGAGCCTAACTCCTCTGGAGAATTCAGTCCTAAATTATACGTGGGTTTGTAGCACAGCTAAGTTCCTGGGTCCCACTGCAGTGCCTTAACCACAAGACCATCCTGGTTAATGAATGTTGGCTTTACTTCTGGCTCCCTGTGAAGACAAAGTTACTTCCTAGCGTCCCCTGGGGCTTTTCTAGATTAGAGAAATTTGCATTGATGTAGGGCAAGCTCCAAATATAGACGCACTGCGCTAGTGCACATCCAGACTGGCACAAGTGTCTTTTCCCCCACAACTCACCAATGGAGTGACCCCAGTGCAAATTTCCCTTCTTAGGGAAAGGGACCGGCCCTGGAGACTGATACCCTCCAACCTCAGGAACCGCATGGACAGCAGCAGCGCAGGCTTCCCATACAGAAAATTAACCCAGTTTGACCCACCCTCACTCCTTCTTCATTGTCCCATTTGTGTTCCTCTTTTCCTTTCATGTCTGTGCTAACTCTCCCCTCCATCGCTCCTCCTAGATCAAAGCTGCCTCTGCTCCCTGTATTACAAACATAATTCAGCTGGAAGATAAGAAACTCTCCAGCAGGTCTTTATTAATCCCACGGAAGGCTGAAATGAGAGGAGAATGCAAGCCCTGTACAGCTCAGCAAGACCAGGACAGGGGCTAATATGCTTTGAAACCAGTTCACAAAGGAAACAACCATTCAAAAAAGTCTCTTTCTTAATGCACCTTAAATCTCCTCCCCTCCGACTCCACACCAGGGTTTCACAATAACCAGCTCAGAGTCAGCTCCTGAACAATACCATCCCAGATTTCCCAGGAGACACCTAGCATGCTGAGGCAGGACATTTAAGCAGCGCAGGCAGTCCGATGGAGACCTCCACCCAGGGAGGGTGCATTGAATAAAGCTGCATCTTCTTTACTCCAATACTGAGGCTCGATGTATTAATTCCACCTTCCTGGGGAGCTAGGACACAAATCTCTTTTCCGTGCATCCTGACAACAATTTGTGACTCCCTCTGGCAGAAAGCAAATGGCTCCAACCCCAGCTTTGCAAAGCACACGCTTTCCTAAGGGTTTGCCAGCTTCTACATACCCTGCCTTCCCCTAGAACACTGCAAAGAGCCAGGCACAAACACAGCTCCACACTGGCAATGGGATGTCAAGTCCTTCCTTCACCACCAGGCTGTGAGCTCAATTCCAGCTTGCAGCAGCAGATACCAGTTACCAGCTCAGCGCCTGCGTATGCATTGAGGGTAATGGTCTCAGACAGGCACCTACAGTGCTACTTGCTCCCCTTCTGTAACGAGCTAGCCCCCATTACCAGATGGGCACTGCATGAGATTTGATGCATTTACCCTCAGAACCCTCCTGGGAGGTCGGGCAGGGCTACTGTCCCCATTTTACAGATGGGCAACTGAGGCTGAGAAAGGCTAAGTGACTTGCCCAAGGTCTCACAGAAAGTCTGTGGGAGAGGAGGAAATTGAATCCAGCTCTCCAGCTAGCAACCTAACCACTAGGCCATCTTCCCTGCTTTGGCATTCTCAGCAGAGAGACCCAGGATTGAGTGGGGCATGGGACATGAACTCCCTCTTCAACCCTCCAAGTGGTTTCTCCAGTTGAGGGTCAGTGGGCAGTTGGCAGAAGCTGGCCCTGTTGCTGCCTGTTCCTTGGCTAAACGGCTAGTACCTTTCGCCAGCCCTAAAAATTCCATCAAATATTTACTTTAAACCACAAATGAGCTGGCTGCAAAGCAATTGAGTGTAAAATCAACAGACCCTTTTCAACGAAACACAGGAGAAATATAATGGGCCAAGTTCATCCCTGGCATAAACCCCGCAAAGACAGCAGAGTTAGACCAGAAAGAAATATTTGCTCTGTTTGAGAACATTTGCAAATGTACCTGCACTAAACAGCTTTCCACCCTGGGAATTCCCTCTGCAGTGAGCTGGCTGATCTTTGAAGGTCTCAAAAGAGAAACTATTTTGGCAGCTTATTTGTGGTACCAAAAAGAATCACCTGTCTCTGTGCTTTACAAATTTCCTCCCATTTGTATTATACTAGCACCCACTGAGATCAAGGTCTTTTTGTGCTAGGTGCGCAAGACTTCCTGCCCCAACAAGCTTATAACAACAAGGGGAGGGGGGAAGGATTCTTATCAGCAACCCATTCCCAGATGAGGGGCAGACAGAGTAAGAAATTTGTCCAATTTCACACAGGGAGTCGAGCAAAGCAGGGATTAAACACAAATCTTCTGCGTCCGAAGGCATGGCTTTAACCACAAGGCTAGCTTTCCACTCTGAATACAAGTTGATTCAAGAATGATGCCAGCTGGCGTGGAGCAGAAGGCGTTGCAAATATATTGAGCGCTAAGATGCCAGGCAATCATTTTGCAGGGAGGGCAGCAGCTGGATGTCAGAAGCACGAAAAATGTACTTCAAAATAAGGCAGTTAGTTTCATACTTCCGGAGTGCTGGGGAAAGGCTCAGATCAATAGCACAGCAAACTACAAATTGGAGTCCTCTCCTTAGCCACTGAGTGGGTACGGTTGAGACAGCATCTCTGCAAACAACCTCCCAGTAGAGTCCCTTGCCTGCACGCCTCACTGAGGGGCTGCCATGAAGCATGAGGGGAAGTTCTCCCCCTCATGGTCCCTTCTGTACATGGCCTCTGGGCCCTGAACACAGGATGCAATTGTGTTTGGGCTCTGGACACAGACTGATTGGAAAGCAAACTTTGGCCTGACACGCTCAGTTCACATAAGCCACCGAAAAGGCTCTTTACGGTGACAGCTGGAGATGGGTCTGAGTCACGAACTCTGGTCTGAATCCAAATGTCACCAAAGTTCAGGGGTGGTGTTTGGACAGAACTCAACCAGGTTGGGATTTGAACCAGGAGGGTGACTTCTACATACATGGGGGCGGCATCCCTCCCTGTGGGTTGAAGATATAAGCAAGCCCTTCCACCTCTCTCCAGCTCCTCAACTGTCTGTGTTCTCAGCCCCACGCTCCAGGGACCTCTGGAGATGGTATTATTGGATCTCTCATATAAAAGTGGGATCAATGCAGTTGTCAGGCTATGGTTGCACTGTTCCTGCTAATTGGTATTACAACAGGCAGACTGCAGCTCTCGCTCCAACTCTCTGTTGCTTGTCATAACGTAATCAAAATCTCTCTTGCTCTCTCTTTATCATGGAGCGTGACGGGAGCAGAGGCCACAGCAGCTGTGCGGCTTCCAGAGCGCACGGATCCTTCCTTATCACAGAATCGTAGAAATGTTGGGCTGGAAGGGACCTTCAGAGGTCACCAAGTCCAACCCCTGGCACTGAGGTAGGAGGACCAAGTAAACACAGCCCAGCCCCAACAGGTGTGTGTCCATCCTGTTCTTAGAAACCTCCAACGACAGGGTTCCACAGCATCCCTTCGAAACCCTTTGCAGAGTAGAACATTTTCCTAATATCTAACCTAAATCTCCCTTGCTGCAGATTGAGCCCATTACTTCTGGTTCTACCTTGGACATGGGAGAACAATTGATTAACGTTCTCTTTCTAACAGCCCTTCACATACTGTCTTCTCTCCAAAGACGCCCAGTTTTTTTTAACCTTTCCTCGTAGGTCAGGTTCTCTAAACCTTTTATCATTTTTGTTGCTCTCCTCTGCACTCTCTCCAAATTGTCCATCTCTTTCCTCAAGTGCAGCGCCTGGAATTGGGCACAGTACTCTAGGTGAGACCTCACCAGTGTCAAGTAGAGTGGGACAATTACCACCTGTGTCTTGCAAACCTGCAGCTCCTTTTCAGCAGTGCTCCCACCTACCTACTTATTCCTCATTTTGTAGTTGTGCAATTGATTTTTCCTTCCTTTTTCTTTCCTTATGGGGCCCGGGACTGTAGCTTTATGAGCCTTTCACCTCCAGAACTCCAGGCTCCATCTCACAAGTGAAATGAGTTTGTTGGTCTTAACTTTGTGCCAGTAGAACATTGTCCGTATCACAATATTGTGCTGCCCCCTGGCGCAGCTGATGGTCTCTGCTCAGGAAAGGTCCTGAAGATTGGCATAACGGGGGGGGGGCGGGGGATGCAAGTCAGGACTGAGGTGCATTGACAGAGCTTTGGGGTGTGTACGCCCAGGAATGTTGAGAATGTGACAAGCACTGGCAGAGCTGGGCATGGATAATCTAGGACTGCCATAGCAGGGGGGCCTCTGGGTCAGGTTTGAGGAGCATCAACAGAGTTGATCACGGAGGAATCTAGGACTAGCATAGCAGGCGGGCCTGTGGGTCAGGTTTGAGGAGCGTCAACAGAGTTGATCATGGAGGAATCTAGGACTGGCATAGCAGGGAGGAGGTTTGAGGAGCACTGGCAGAGCTGTGTGGGAGACCACAGGGCGATAGCAGGGCGAGCTGCAGGTAGGACTCAAGTACTGTACGCTGGCAGAACTGCACGTTGTCCTCCCTGGGAACTGTGGGACATTCCAAAGAGCGACACTAAGTTAGACCAACAGAGCTGGGTGGGATCCCAGGGCTGGCCCAGCAAATGATGCTGCAGAATGGAGTTGGGCTGCACGGACAGTATTGGGGAGAGGGAAGGCAAGGACTTGAAGAGCAGCGGCTGCAGCAGGTCAAGGTGGAGGTTAAGCTCTGAGCATGTCTGCATTGAAGCTGCTTGCCCCATGCACAGCGCTATTATTATTAATATCATGATACCACCTACAAGCCCCAATTAGGTCAGAGCCCCACTGTGCTAGGCGCTGTACAAACAGAGTAAACAATCCAGCGAGCTCCCCGCCAAGCTGATGAATGAGCTCCTTTCCAGCACGTTCCTTCCTCCCTGCCCACAAGCAGCAGCCTGTTCTCTGCCTCTCCCGCCCTGAAACACTGGCTCCAGGAGGCTCAGCTGACTTAACGTTGGTTGGGTGATACCTGGCAGGTGATAGACACAGAGCCCAGGATTTGCTGATTGTTACCAAATGGCAGTTACACAGGGCTGAATTTCCAAGACAAATGAAGGATCAGCAGCCCTGGACCACTCAGCTCTCCAGAGACTGGCCATAAACAAAGCTCAAATAATTGGACTGCTTAGGCCAAGATGCAGCTTCTAATTATTCCTAGGCTCCCACAAATAAAGGGAATAAATCCTTGGATGGTGCCAGGCTGGAGGGTGCAGAGGGAAGCTTATTTTCCACATCACTTGAAAGCAACTATTATAAATCGCACTGAAAGATGCACCTCCCTGGGCTAGCCATATTTTTAACTCCAGGAAGGAAAAGCAGATTTTAGTATTTACACCACAGGCACAAACTTGTGTTTAAAAATCATACATTCCTGCTGTGCTGAGAAAAGAAAGAAAAGAAAGAAAGAAAGAAATCAGCTTCTACAGTTAGATGCCTGGAAATATTATACTCATGAAATGCACTCCTACCAGCCTCCCTCTGGAAGGGAGTGAAAAAATGGGGACCTTGTGAGACCAGGTCGGGTTAGGGAACTTCCACTGAGATCGCTGATTCAACTCCAATCTGTGTCAGTAGCAAATGCAAGTTGTTAACATCTGACTGCGGCGGGGAGCCTACATATTACCCTTGTTCTTAGCAGTGCTATGCACTGAACGCCCAAATGAAACTGAGGCCCGCTGCAGTAGGTGCTGCACACACTCGTAGTGCGTGACAGTCTCTGCCCTGAGGGGCTTACAATCAAAATAGGCAAGACAGACAAAAGGTGGGAGGCGAAACAGAGCAGAGGTGAGTTGCCCACAGTCAGCAGTAGAGCCAAGAATGGAAGCCAGGTCTCTGAGCCGCTAGGCGGGACCTCTATTCACTAGACCACACTGAATGTAATGAAGGGGTGGGTCTCAGCCCAGCTCCCCGCACAAGGAGGTGCATGCATGTAGCACCAGGCTCAGCACCCTGGTTGGCTATGTCGCCAGATAGGCCAAGGACTTCTAGAGGCTCCTCTTCCTATAATGTGCACCCCATTGTGAGAGAGATAAGCCAGACAAAACCAGAGCACTGTTCCCCCCGGAGATCCCAAAGATTTTTCTCCTCCTGAGCATGGTCCCATTTCTAATTTCCCCTCCAGCCTCATGCACCAAGAACCCACTCTCCCGTCCCCTTTGCAAGTGGGATGGTGTGGGCTGTGGTGTTATCCCTTTGCCTCCATCCCATGCTCACCACTGCTGTGTCCTGCCCACCGTGAATCGAAGGAACTCATCAGACATCGCAGCATCAATCAACTCTCCAAACAATATGTCTCTAACAGTCACAGTGTCCTGTGATCCCTCCCTCTGGAAGGAGACGCTGATAAGTCTTCCCTGTGCCTTTAATTCACATCTCTAGAGTCAAGCGCGAGTCACATATGCTGGGAAAGCTCTGTTTAATTACTAGTGGACAGTAAAAGCATCGCTAGGAAATTCACACTCAGGGATCCTGCAGTCTCTCTCTCTCTCTCCCTCTCCCTCGTTCTCACTAAGCAGAACATGCTCCGAAGCTGCCTTAGTTGATGCTTGCTACAAAGACTGCATTGCCTCTGTCCGAAAGGCATGGTTTTGTTACATCCCTGCCTGCAGCTGGAGCATGGCAGCTGGCGTGGGAGGGAAGAGGGCTGCTGCAGATGTCACAAGCTCTAATAGCACACAGCAAAAGCGTGATGATCATGGAGATGAGCAAAATCGTAGGCTTCGCATGTGCAGATAGACATGTGTGAACAGCAGTGGCTGCAGATGTGCAGCAGTGCACACACACAAACACGGAAATGCGTGCAATTACGGGGACCAGCACAGATGCATGCAAGGAGTCAGGGCCAAGCACATGGGAAACATGGGTGTACATGCCTGAACATATGCAAACATGGAGACCGACACGCCTGCAGTAGGCCCAAACATGCCTGCACATGTGCAAATAGGGAGACAAAAGTGGTATTTAGAAACATGCATGCTGCTATCTCTGTGCGCTGTCTCTCTCATACACCCACACAGACTCCCTTTCCCCCAGCAATATCCCAAAGCGCAGAGCCTGGGGCTTTTCTAATGGCTCCTGTAGGGAAGTATGTGCCTCTTCCCTACGCCACATGGAACCCTGCCCCTGGCTTGGGAGCCGTGTCACTAACCATCATAGATCTCTGGGGTTTGGATTTGTCAAAGGTTTTGCTCCTTCTTTAATGCCTTTTGCCCCAGGATCTCAAGCCCTTTACAGTCATAAATTAGTCAACTTTTACAGGGCCTGTGAGGCAGGAAGAAGATCACTCCAACCACAGCTCGAACTCATCCAGCTCTGGGGTGGACCGCATCAGCTGATTAACAGCCCCCGGCAATGCTACCAAACAGTTTGGAAGAGGAAGTGACAAGGGATCTTGTACCCCACAGACACTGCAGGGGAGACTGTAGTAGTTGATACGAGTTAGCATTTGACAAGTATGCCAAGACTGCAATGCAAAGTGTCATGGGATGCTGTGGCGGCTGCAGAGAAGAGGGCTCTGGCCTGACAATGAACAGCCTGTTTGGCTGTTTCCATTGCAGTTAAATGTCCAATGGACTAAATCCTCTTCCAGCCCAGCTGCACCATCCAGCATCTTGGCATACCTGTCAAATGGCTGAGCTCCTGTTCCCCTGGATGAGGCTATACAGACTGGGGAAATGAGAGCCAGAGAACGAATCCTTAGCCATAAGCTCTGTGCGGACGCCCTTTTTGTTTTGTGTAGCATCGACCTTGGCTAGGGCCTATAAGCACCACTGTGATACATTCCTTACTCTTCCTTTGTGCCTGGCACCCCTTGTACATCAGTAAATCCACCCCGTGAGTCTACCTGAGAGCCAGCTTGGGGCCATTCTTACTCTGGGGTGCCCGAATAACAATCTGATCTTTAATGCCTAGCCGCAATGGAGGGTGAAGCGAAATTTCAGGGCAGGAGATGGCTCCACTGTTGCTGTTTGTACACAGCAGGTTTGGGTTTGGTGGTTAGTTATGACTCCACAATGTGCCGATAACTCACCCGTCCCAAGCCCTGGGCGCAGTCGGGTGGTTGTTTTGGTTGCTCAAGGACAGAGCTAAGATCATTCCTCCCCTTGTTTCTTTCCTTGCCGACACTGTTTATCTCAGAGGGAGCTGAGTGCTGGTGAAAGGTGCTGGACTGACTGCCCTGGAGATGAGAATCCTCTGTTTGTCCACAGAACAGCTGGGGAGAGGGTTGCAGACGTCCAACCTCTTCCCCCTGCTATGTACCAGGGGCCCTCTAGCCACATTCCCCATGTCCTTACTCTGTACCCAGCGCTTGCTGGCCCCTTATATCCCTTATGCCCTTCTCTAGCCTTTCTTTACTCTATAGCCTGTATCCCTTTGTTCTCCATGCCCTGTGGAGACTGGATAGTGCTCCCTATCTTGTGCCTCATCCCCCAGGGTCTGTCCTCTGTTCCTCACCTATGTGTCTGTTATAACCTGTGCCTTATCTCTGGGATCCTACATTCTATACCTGATACCCTGGCCCGGTCAGCCTCTGCTTAGATTGTAAAATCCCACAGCCACTAACTAGTCTCTTCTACCCGATAGCCCTGGATTGAGTCCCCCTGACTGATGTCCTGGCTCCTGCATCTCATGCCCTGAGCCAAATCTACGTGTAATGGATGGCATGTGAATAGATGGCACATCATTAACGGCATCTACGCCACAGAGCACCAGCCACAGGGGGTCTCACCAGTGGATTTTGCAAAGAATATTAAGATTGAACCCAGAGATGCTGCCAAGCCAGACTCATGTAGTGCCCCATCCCTGTGCGAAAAGCTGAGGGGTTCAAAGCAGATACACAGAATGCCAAGACAGAAACCTATTGGAGACAGTAACCGGAGCCCCAGCCTGGATCTGCCCAACACAGCCATGGATTCTCTTTTGCCCCCTCAGCGGCTGAGATCTGCGTTTTCAGCCTCGCTTAGAAAACAAGGCTGTTTATGCATTTGGGTGGCCACATGGCGCTCAGTTCCAGCCCCTTCGCCTCCCAAACAGACATCCCATTGTATCTTGTACCACTGTCGCCTGTTACCAGAGAAGAAACGCTGGATGCTAGCCACTACCCGCAGGATCCCTGGACCTGTCTGTCACTCCAGGCTGTGTCTCCAATCAGCCGGCTCGAAAAGAAAAGGACAACGGATCCCTCAGTGGGGAACAATAAATTCCCTAGGTCCGGAGAGTTAAATATGCATCGGACATACCGAACTACAGAAACCCACGTCCACCTGAGCTAACAACCAGGGGAGGGAACCCAAAAGTTCCATCTCCACGGGGCAACCACTTGAGTTTAACAAATGGGCAAGAGGGTGGGTGGCTGACCTCCTGGAAAGAAAGAAAGAAAGAAAGATTAAATGGTTTGGCTGGCCAGGAAAGAGGACTGCAATAACATGCTTAAGCCCAGGTAAAGAGGGGCTGGGAAGAAAGGATGGAGAAAGAGGAAGAGATGCAGCCACTCCTCAATATACAGAGGCTTACTGGCACCTGCTGTTGCCTAGATAGGTGGCTTATATGGCACATGCTGCTGCTTCAAATCAATGATGTGATTTGAGATCCCTGTGCAACATCCCAGCACAACAGAGTGGGGTCACCAGCCATTTCCTCTCCCGGGCTGCAGCAGCCTCCCCTGCAGTGTATGCCCCTATCAGAAGGAGGAAGGCAAAGTAGGGCATGGCAAGAGCAGGAATTACTTCTTAAAATGACCCAGATCCTTTCTCTCAGCGGGCAAGGCTGCCAGGTGGATTGCTCCTTCCCTAGATCTCTCCCACCCACCCATATGGCTGATGAGAATTCAAAAAGCCATGGAAAACATCCTCGACCAGGACTGGCTCTAAGCCACGGTGTGTAGGGTAGGAGCAACGGGAGGGTCTGGAGCAGAGTGGAAGAGCAAGGCAGAGCCTAACGGACAAGTTGCGGAAAGACCATTGTCCCTGCCCCCTTGCTGGAGCTGTGTCCTGGAGCATCAAGCATGTGGAAGGAGGGGAGGATGGACTCTCAGTGGGCGCCGTAGGTCTGGGGTGGTAGACTCGTGTTGGAGGGCCCAGGAATGGAATGTTAAGCCATGATGGAATGTAGGATCAGGGTGCACTTGGGATGGGATGAGGCTCATCTTCATTCTGCCTGGATCCAGCTGATAACAAGAGTGTCCCCCACCCAAATATTGTCTGGATGGAGGGGAATATATTCCTCACTGAGTGCCAGCATCAGAAGGGACATCTTGTAAGGGGGAGGTGTCCCTGATACAGACAACTCCCCTCCCAGTGGGATCTGGAAGGGTAGGAAACTGTGCGTCAGATCCTCATCTGGTGTCAAGCAACTCATTCACAGCAGAGGCTGAGCCCCTGTTCCAAAGTCCGCTGCCTCATGGTACAGAAAGAGCAGGGAGCTTCAGCCATGCCAGGGCAGAGAATTGAGAAAGAGGGAAGAAGAGAGAGATGGCTGACACCCCTGTCCTACCCACAGAGTCACTCACTGCTCACTGCTTAAAAGCCTTACAGTAGCAGCAGAGCAGTTGCTGCAACCCCTCTGGGACCAGCCTGTGCCAACAGGCTGTCCCAGCCCCGAGATGAAGAGGAAGAGAAAAGCAATTGCAAAGGAAGTATAGGGGTTAAACTGCCACACTCCATCCCCCCGATCACCTGCAATGCAGCCTCAGAGCCAGGCACATGCGCCCATAATGCAGATTGGTGCACGTAAAACGGGCAGCGGCAAGGTACGTACCCACTGGGCTCGGTATGTGCAAGCATTGCTCCCCGCTTCACCTGCAGTTTGTGTCTGGGACAAGCGTGCATTTAGTGGCTGAGAGGGTTGGAAGCCAGGCCCTTAAAACACATGAAGAGTCACTCAGCCACCGGGGAGGCAGGAGAAGGACAGACGGAGGTTTGACTGGCCCCTGTGCACTCTCACCTGCTGATTGAAGGAGCTCACTGCTCCCTCTACGGCAGCTAAGGCTGGAGTTTCTTTTCTGCTCTGGAGCTGAGAGGTTCCCTTCATCCCAGCAGCAAATGTGAAAGTGAGCAGGCCCCATCTATCATAGCTTCCTACTCAGATTTGAACCTTAGCGTTCATAAACTGAGAAGCTAGCATGAACCCCTCTAAGCTTAATTACCAGCTTAGATCTTATCTCGCTGCCACCATCCAAAATTCAGTGTTTTGGCTCACTCTGGTCTCCAAAACCTCCCTGTGGGAACCCCCAAGACTCAGATGCCTGAGTCTACAACAAAGGGAAATAACCCACTTCCTTCCCCTCTCTGTCCCACCCAGAATTCCTCTCTGGGCTAACCTGAGAGTTACTGATGCAACCTCTTTATCACAATACCAAAAGCATGTCTCCTCTCTTCCACAAAGGACAAACCCAAATACAAGGAAACAGAAAAGATTCTCTCTCTTCCCCCTTAGCTTGTCCCTCCCACAATTCCCTGGTGCTGCAGAGATTCACCCTCCGTAGATCTAACACAAAGAGAATTTCCTCCCCTTCGTTCCTTAGCCTACCCAGAGAGAAAAACTCAAACAAGTCTTAAAAGAAAACTTTATATAAAAAGAAAGAAAAAGACATAAATATTCTCTGTATTAAGGTGACAATAACACAGGTTCAATTGCTTAAAAGAAAAAGGAATAAACAGCCTTATTCAAAAAGAGATACAATTTAAACATTCCAGCAACTACACACATGTAAATACAAAAACACAATAAGAGCCTATTATTTTTCTACCTTTGTACTTACAACTTGGAAACTGAAGATTAGAAGCTTGAAGATAGAAAAGATCCCCTCTCATAGCTGAGAGCCAGACAAAGACACAGACCCAAACATTCCCTCCCTCAGCTTTGAAAATCCGGTTTCCTGATTGGTCCGCTGGTCAGGTGTTTGGTTCTCTTTGTTAACCCTTTACAGGTAAAAGAAATATTAACCCTTAGCTATCTGTTTATGACACCATCCTAACCTGGTCTAAAACCTTTGCCAGGACAGGCCAATGGGCATCTTAGCTGGACATCAGGAGAGAGGTCTGAGCTTAAAAGAAGCTTAAGGAGGAGTGGGGGGATATAGTTGCCAGAGGTTTCCTTCATCAGTTAGATGGGTTTTCACTTGATAAGGTGATATGGGCTACAGAGCTTTCACTGCAGCCAGAGAGACCCTGGGAGGGCAGGGACTGAATCTGTGGCTCTGTGACCAAGCAAAACCTGTTTCTCAGCTGACATTAAGAGGGGACGGGGAGAGGATGCAAACTGCAAGTTGGCTCCCAGCACCAAACCACCGATGAGCTGGGGAGCTGGCTAGAGCTAAGCTGACACATTTGAATAAGAGAACAGTTCTCACGGCATTATTTGATTAGGAACCATCTGCCCCTCCCTGGATTTCATATGTGCCCTTCATACCAACAAACCCAACTGGCCTGTGCAGAAAGATATACGGACATGCAAGCGCACAATTCTTGTACACACATGCACACACCTCTGAACATGTCCAGACCGCTGGATACACACGCACACCCACAGAGCATGCACACATACCGCTTTACGCACACTTGCATAGACGTACATATGTGCATACACGCAAGCATGAAAATACACATACACACATAGACATTTGTCTGTGTGCGCACCCACTCTCATGGGGTCACCGCTGCAGGGCTGGTAAAAAGCACTTTGGCATATGAGCCCGGGATAGCTACTGGGGGGTATTTGCAGGATTCCCACCACCACCTCGCCTGCTTTCATTACCAGCTTTGGTTCATCTGAGCAACATACTGGCCCAAATCTCATCACCCCAGAGAGTGGGCACCCTTTAAGGAAACTCTCCCAAACATCCTCTTTTGATCAGGGCAAAAGAAATTCTCAATGAAAGGTGGGGGCTCCCACCACAGGACAGCAGCAGAGACAGCCACGGCAGGGATAGCTAAAGTCAGAAACCTTCATTGGCCCAATGAGATCAAAGAAGAGCTGCTCTGACCACAGAGCAACAATTTAGCAAGATGGAAGCATGCATAGCTGCCATTTGCTAGAGAAAGTCAAGGGGTCTTGTGTGTCCACCTGAGGACTTGAAAACTCATCCCTGCAAAGCTCCATGGACAGCCTCCTTCCTACTGCTCTGTGTCCCAGAGGGCCAGCTCTCCCTCTGCTCCATTCTGTGTGCCTCACTATGTAGCTGCCCCTTCTCCCAGGCCTGGCTGCTGCTGGCTGCACTCCTGCAGAAGACATGCCTGTTAATGACACAGTGAGTTTAGAGATGAGTGACTTTCCCTAGGCTACAGCAAGGACATGTCACTGAGGAGGGGGCAGTCGCTTCTGCTCCTCCCCAGCAACCTCCTCCCTCTTTATCTCATCTCTCTATCTAGATTCAGACACCACACCCATCTGACTGATTATGTACTCACTCCGACAGGAAAGCAAAAGGGAGGCCGCTGTGGGGGCCACCTGCTCATCTGGAGTGGGAAGCAGGTCACTGGAGCTGGCTTGCCTGGTTCCCGGTGTGACTCAACTCAGGAGCGAGAGGTGCCCGAAGGATGGTTCTCAGCTACCCAGTGCTTCCCTGGAAACTAGGTTGGTGCCAGCTGGAACGATCAAGCCTGAGGGAGAGCCAGCATGAGGAAAAGCCTGCTGGACCCTGCCAATGCCCACTTACGCTATTAACCACTGGTTAGCGATGCCCCTTGCATTCTTCTGAGATGAGTATCCCATCATGCCCTCTCTTCCTAATCCTGCTTTGCAGCCCCCACAGCATTTGCCAATGGTTTCCCATTAATTTTAACACCCTGGTGAAGCTGGTGATTATTATAACCCCATTATCCAGATCGGGGCAACTGAGGCAAAAGGAGGCAAAGAGGCTCACCCTAAGGTCATGCAGACTCAGAGGCAGAGCTTGGAAATAATACTCTGGAGTCCTGTTCCTGGTCCCTCCTGCTCTAACCAATAGTCAAAAGTGGTTTCCACCATGCGGTGATTGCAGAATAGCTGGGCTAGTTGAAGTTGGGTCAGCTGGGTCGGCTCCAGTTCCAGTTGGAAACACCCAACCCCTGGTGACACACACACATGTCCATAAATTCACTCCAGGCCAAATCTCGGTCGGTAAGTTCCAGTGCAATAGCGATATTTACTGAGAAAACAGCCGCAAAACACACACGCTCACTTCCCAAAATAGTCTGATCCAGTTGTTGTCATGCTGCAGGAGTGCACGGAAGAAAAAAATCTGACCAATGAATTTGATGTTTGCAAGCGTCAGCCTTTTAGCAGATGCTTCCTGATATTATTGCTGCTCTTCAGACCATAATATGGACCAGTGCCCTTTGGCCTCTCACACAGATATACAGCTTGGGCATTGTGAATGGTCTGATGACAGATTCTCCTGAAGGCTGTGCAATCTCCTTGGAAAGGAAATGTCCCCTTGAATTGCAGTGAAGTCTCACATCTGACCTAGGGCCTCCAGGCCACATTATAACTTTGGTATGACTTAGTCAGTGATCATCAAAGTACTTTGAATTTGCAAATTGCCATCAAGCATGTCCATAGCACCTCCCATCCGAGGACCTCAAAGCAACTTACAAACCAAGCTACACCAGCCCCACCATGAACCCAAAAAGTATTACTGTCCCAACTTAAGAGAAGGGAATTGCCCAAGGTCCCATAGGAAAGCCTGTAGAAGCACTGGGAATAGAAACCAGATCTTCTGGCACCAAGTCACCCATATCAACCGTAAGACTGGCAGTGCCTCGAATGACACCAGTTTCCATGGCAGAGAAACAGATAGTGCATTAGTACTTCTTAAACATAAACAGAACCACAACTCTGAAAATCAGCTGCTTAGGATCTTTCTTCTCCAGCTTCCTGTGGTTTTGAATAGGCCGATTCCCATTAACATCTTTGAAGTTCTACACCACAGTCTGACATGATACCTGGTAATGGCTCCAAACGGACAGGAAAGCAGATTTGCATGGTAGACTGCAGGAGCCCTGAATTGAATCCGTTATGGGCGATTGAGCAGATTGCATTAAAGACAATTTGTGAAAAAGATTTTTATAAGGAACTTCTTATGGCTTTTTATGGCAAGGAACTTTTATCTCCTTATAAGACAAAGCTAACATTATAAGAAGAGAGGGAAGGGGAGGGAAATTCACACAGGAAAGGAACAAAAAAAAATCTGCATTGAACAGATGAGCATTAAAGGTCTGACAGAAGCACAGGAATGCAGGGAGAAAATTAAAATTGACTTCTGATTTCATTGCATCCTTACTGGGTCCCATAACATTCTCTTCAGCAAAGTGGGGGATTTTTTTTATTTTTTGACCAGAGGAGTGAAAAAAAGCTTCATTCTGTGTTCTCCATCTCTCTCTGTCTTTTCCCTGACACCTCTGCCTCTCTGGCTCTCAGTGGCTATATATGGACAGCTTCATGCACGCGCTCTCCAGCTTTTAAATGTAACATCTCACTCCCTGGAAGAACTCACTGTGAACCGATGCTGCTGAGGTGAGCAGTTTAGTAAGATCCATAAGCTTCTTGGGGCTCAGGGACCATCATTTTGTTCTGTTTCTGTACAGCATCTAGCACACTTTGAGCCCTGATCTCTGGCTGGGACTCCTACCTGCTACCAGAGCTGAAACTATCAACCACCCATGCTTCAGGGCACAAAGCAGTCACCAGCAGGGGTCAGGAACGACTATATCGCTAAAGCATTGCAGAATTGACTGTACGTTTCTCTCTGCAAATCAGAGTCAGGCTACCAGACTAGATCGGCCACTGATAGGCTCCAGGAGAGCCGGAGGACGGGTAGTAGAGTAGACAGATCACTGATCTCTTGCAATATGGAAGGAGATAGGACTTCCCATGGACGCTTAAGTATAGCAGGAAGCAGGATACTGATTAGACTGAGCACTAGTCTCTTCTAGCATAGGGGTGGCAGGACAGGAACCGAAGCAGTGAATAGACAGAGCAAGTGTGTTTTGCTAAGGCAATTCCTATGCTTCAATGGTGATTTGAGGGATAAATTATTAATCACAGTGGCTGCAAAAGCAAACCACTCATCCTTCTGCTCCTGCAGACTCATTCCATCTCCAGTACCTCTTGGCTGTGTGTGGGGAGCGTGACCTCGCCAATGCCCTGAATGGAAAATCTCCAAGGGCATCCACAGCAAATGATTTCCTGCAAAGTTTGAGCTTGTTTCCTGCAAGAAGCCACAGCTCAGAGCAGCTCTTAAAATAGTTGATCCACCTGGCTGGAGGAATAGTGGAGAACAGTGACCTGTATAAGAGCCCCAGGCTGTTTTCACCCATCACCTTATTTCTCTGTAATGCATAACCAGCTCCTTTTCCTCCCAGGCAGGGGGATAAGGAGGGACAGATACAGCTCTGGCTTCCCTTTCCCCTGGACTCTCCACCCTTGGCAGACCCTCTCTGGACTCCTGACTTTCAGCACTAGGCCTTCAGCAGAGTCTCACCCTCTCCCACATCCCTTGAGCTGGCCAGTCTCCGGGTTTGCCCACCCCTGATGCTTTCCAGTGGAGACAGGTCCCAGGTGCTTGTGGCCAGCTGCTTATCCGGCCCTCTGCCTTTCCTCACTTTTAAAACACCCACCTCTGATCCAGCTCCTCCCGCCTCCTCAGCTGCAAGGTTCCCTCCCTCTGCAGCACGCCCCCCTTGGGGGGCAGGCAGTGGGGGCGCTGGCACCTGTACTCCCAGGCCCGGGCCCAAGGAGTTAAGCCCTGAAAGAGGGAATCTGTCGGCGTTGCCTCCCTAACGCATTTTCCAGCACAATGCACCGGGACTGTCCCTGCCCCTCACGGCCCCATCTTTGCAGGACCCCGGATTTACATTAACCCGTTTGGTGCTGCAGCAGGCGCCAGCAGCAACAGAGCCAGCCCAGCGAGGGCCATCTGGAAAGTGGGTCAGCCTATGAGCTGCCCTAAAGGACAGGGGAGAAAGGGGCAGAGCCAAGCCACGCCTGGCAAATCGCTGCCCACGGGTCGGTTCTCCTCCCACTTGCACCAGCGGATGGCTCTGGCTAGACACAGCTGGCCCCGGGCTCCGAATCAGGCTCGGAACCGTGACCCGCGCCGCTGGGGGAAGTTCCCTCCAGCCCCGGAACCACCATAGCATCTCTTGGCTGCAGGATAACGCCGCTGGGGGCTTCCGATCCCTTTCAGAAGAGTGGGGGGCGAGCGAGCGCGCCCCAAACATCTGCGCGCCTCGCCCAGCCCTTTTCTGGGAAGCCTGGCAGCGCCAGAAGCTGCTAGAGCCAACGAGCAAACAAACCGCCCAGCGCCCGGGACTCTGGAGCCCGGCTGCTGCCAAAACAAATCATCCTGTTGTTGTTTTACAGGCAAAGATGAGATCGGCCCGTTCTGCCAGGCGTCCCCCGACCCCTCCCTCCTTCCCATGCGGTACCCCAGCCCACGCGGATGCCTTCACATCGGCTCCAAAGCTAGGCAGAAAAAGAGGCAGGGTCCCCACCCAGCAGCACCCCCACGCTAGTCACCTCCAACTTCCCTTCGCCCCACAGCAGCCCCGACCCCCCCTTGCTGCAGGGAGCCGGGCCCGTGGGAGCATGGGGCTGGGCACAGTCGCTCACCTGGTAAGAGGGAAGCCACCAGCAAGCACACTCCGGTAGTCCACGAGCACCCGGGGCATCTCGACTGCCGCCGCGGAGCCATCAGAGTTCCTGAGTCAAACCGCCCGGGAGCGGCGCGGGGGTTCAGGCGAGCTGCTGGCTTGGGTTTGCACCCCGCCCCCCTGCCAAAGGAAAACACCAGGAGCAATAAATATCGGGTGCACCGCACAAAGCTGGAGGGACCGCTTAAAAATCCACCGATGGTCGCGGACAGCCTGGGGCTGCAAAGAGCTCCAAGCGGGAGCCCGGACCTGGCTTTTTTTTCCCCAGCGGGCAGCAATCCCTCCTTCCTCCGGCGACCACGTCCTCAGGGGCAGAGCTCTGTCCCGGGGCGCCTGGCGTCCCCTCCTTAGCACCGCCGCTCCCTGGAACCAGGCGGAGGACAGGTCATGCTCCCCTTCACCGCCTCCCCCTCCGGACCCTGGGGGCAGGTCGGAGCCCTTCACCGGGGAACAAATCCCAATGCAACCACGCAGGAGGCTGAGTCTCTTCCCCCGCCGCCCAGCTGGGCTTTGCAAAGAGGGGGAACGGGCTTGTTAATTTCCAGTCCACGTTGCTGCTGCGATCAGATGGTCCCAGCTTGGTGCAAGTTGCAAAGCTCCATGTCTTTGCTTCTCTCCTCCAGGAGCAGAGGGGAGGCAGTCCCCGGGCACCGAGATCGGCAGAGAGCGGGCTGGCGGTCGGGGGACTCTTTGGCACCGAGATTTTGCTGCGGCGGCGGCTGGGGGGAAGAACTGGAGTCTCCTCGGAGCATCAGCACGGGAAAAGCGGGTCCCTCCCTTCTGGTCTCTGATCTGTAACAATGGAACGCGCAGACACACACTGGCGCGGCTCCGGATCTGTAACCCCGCTCCTCCGCCGTGATGTCAGCCCATGTAAAGCAGGAGGAGGGCTCAACTTTAACCCTTTCCAGCCCCCCCCCCCCACGCCTCAGCAGCAGCCACCCAGCCGTGGCCCTCAGCCAACCCCCGCTCGCAGACCGGGCTCTGGCTTGGTTTTTTTAGGGTTCCCCGAGTTCAAGTGGCTGTTGGCAGCCGGGAAAGGCAGATTTAACATGCTCCCAGCCCAGTACTCAGCCAGTCTCGATCCGATCCTGCTAAGGCACCATTAGCCCACTAGTTTCAACTGGAGAACCTGTACACACACACACACACACACACACACACACTCTTACTTTGTTCTGGTTTGATATATTTAATCCCTCAAGTCATCCCATGGGACTGGGGTTCTGTGGGTTCCAGTGCTCTTGAGTAGTGGGACCAGGGGCCTGGGAGTCAGGATTCCTGGGTTCACCCACACATCCCTGCCTTCACCTCAAGCATTTCCCTTGTATATTGTTTCCCTCTTCCAGCAGCCATAATCTGGCCTGTCCAATTAGACGGCATGCTCCTCTGGGAGAGCCTAGCAGACTGGAGTGATGGATAAGTAACACAGTGATCTGGTTTTCCCAGCTCAGAGTCCCTGGGCCCCATTTTATCTACCTGTACAAAGGGGATAACCATGATAGGGATTTGCTTCACAAAGGGGCTGGATGAAGGCTGCAGGCCGAGGTTCCCAGCTCTTGGAGTCACAGGATGAAATCAGAATACTATGGTTTTAGCCCTCATGGATACAGAGGAAAGCCTGAACATGTGAATCAAGTATTATATGCCTGTCTGAGCTTGAAATAATAGCCCCTGTCACCTCAGTGAAGGGTGAGACTGCACTGTTGGGATGAGGGACTGGGACATATCCAGATCTCTGGCTTTCTTTCATTTGGCCCAGTTGTGAGACTTCATTAACCACTGCAAAGCACTTGGATGATAAAGGTAAACTCTGACTATTGGTAACAAGTAGAAGTCTGCCCCCAGCCAGAGATAGTTCATCAGAGGGATGCAGTTTAGGCTGCAGCCATTTCCATATCCAATGGTAGAGAAGGAACGGCACAGCTGGCATCATATCTGTTTGCTTTTGATTTCTCTAACCCAATGGATCAGGTGCCTATTTTGCAGCTGGATGAACTGGAGGTGAGATTTAGTGTAGGATTAAGCAAAACTCAAACCCATGATCTCTGAGACTGCAGTCAAGCCACTGACCACCACACCTCATAATTGGTTTATGTATATACACACATACACACACATACTTTTATAAATGTCCCTTGTTTGTGTAGGACCTAGACAATGTGCAATGTAAACAAAGGCCATGCTTTGAACATATTTTGTGTGTATTTCTGTACATAGTCATGCTGATTCAGAATTAGCATTTTTTGCATGTGTGTACTTTTTTAAAATGACCCTTTATATAGGACCTAGAGAAAAGCAATGTTTTCTGCTTTTAAAGGTCCCTTCACTAACTCCGTATTTAACCAACAAGCCCTAGACCTCAAGCTGCACCAGCATCTACAAGGGTGCTGAGTCTCAAACAAAGATGTGATGAACAACAACAACAACAACAAAGTCATGTTGATTTCAAGCTCCATTAGGAACAACACAGGAACAAATCAATGCTTGGCAAACAGAAAAGGACAGAATCAGTAGGGAAGGATATTGCATACAATGGTGAATGGAAAGGCGGAAGCTATAAAAAGATACCTCTGAGGACTCTTTCAACACCCCTTTCCTTTTTTTCTTCCCAGAAAAGCTAATTGCCATTCAAGGGAAGGTTGGACTGTGCTGTAACCAAGCGGATTAGCCAAATACAAGGTTTGTTTGAAAATAATGAAGGTTATTACATAGTAATGAGGTTTAGCTAATAGATTCATGGATTTCAAGGCCTGAAGGGACCATTAGGATCATCTCGTCTGACCTCCTCTGTAGCACTGGCTAGAAAGCATCATCCAGTAATTTCTGCACCTAGCCTAGGTCTTCTGCCAGATCTACAGTATACAGTTTAGAAAGATAACCAGTCTGATTTAAAGACAAGTGGTGGTGGATGGACAGGTGATAGTAAGTTGTTCCAGTGGTTAACTACCTCACTGTTAAAAATGTGTAACTTGATTTTAGTTTGAATTTGTCTAGCCTCATCTTTTAGCCATTGGATCTCATTTTGCCTTTTTTCTGTTAGATTAAAGAGCAGTCTACTGTCAAGTTCATGGATACGGCTATCATTGGCTATTAGCCAATATGATCAGGGTGCAACCTCATGCTCCGGGTGTCCTTAAACTGCTGACTGCCAGAAGCTGGGACTGGACAACAAGGGATAGAACACTTGAAAATGCCCTGTTCTGTTTATTCCCTCTGAAGCATCTGACATTGGCCACTGTCAGAAGATAGGATACTGGACTAGATGGACCATTAGTCTAAGCCAGCATGGCCATTATGTTCTTAACTTGCTTCCCCATATAGGTACTTGTAGAGATCGTCACCTCACATTTCACAGCATCATAACTTAGATCTTTTAATTTTATTTTGCTGCTGGGGGCTTATCATTTGTAAGTCAAATTAATTAGTAAGGCACTTAGAGCTTTCTGCATGGGATTTTAAAGTTGTGAAAGAAAGAAAGAAAGAAAGAAAGAAAGAAAGAAAGAAAGAAATTTATTCTGAAGTAACACAAGTATGGGCCTGGTTCTCAAAAGCTACTGTGCACACACAACTCCAGTAGAAGTCAGTATGTGCAACAGGTGCTCGGAACCCTTGAAAATCATACCCTGTCTGTCTACGCTCTTTAATTCATCCAGGTATTTTTAGAGCATCCATCAGGCTTTAAGGTTAAAGGCACAGAAATGAGGCACACTTCTCTGAGGTGCCACTGTTTATTGCAATGAACTAGTGAGTGTGTCTATGCGCCACTGCCCCCTATGGGCATGGAATCAGAACTGCTTAACTGTGGGGCATAGCTACCATACTGCTAACAGGCCTGTAGACAGTCCTGGCTCTTCTTTAGTTCAAATGATTTTGGAGCTGGAGGGTGTGAATTCTATCACCATGAAGGTCTGAACGGCCATAGCAAATGGTTTGTCTAGATTAGGAAAGGCAGTCAGAATTAGTTAACACATGCTAGCTATCCCCAATCTCACCAGGGCCTTTTCTCTAATGTAGATGCAATTTAATCTCCCGTCTCCCCTCTTATTTCAATGTAGCCAACTGAGGTGACCCGAGAGTTTAGGCTAGGGTATATCACAACTGTTTGTGTTGTGGAACAATCATTTGTGGAGCATCTAGACTAGTATTCATAATCATGTTAGTTAACTCAAGTTAGAACAGGAGCACAAGCCCCAGGCTAAAGAAACCCACAAAGGCTCCATCCCTATTAATAAATAGCTCTAGGTACATTTCACTAAAGACAAAGAGAAAAATCAATTTGTGTTATCAGTGACCTGAAACCTAGCAAGGAAAACAGCTCTCCAATCCCACCTGGAAGTGATCTTTGCCACTGAATGTACAGGGACTCCAAAGAGATGGTAGAAAGGAGCCATTCATGTTAGGTGGGAGCCACTCACCAAATCGGAGCTTTTCCTGTGACACGAGTTCCGCTTTCCTTGCGGGGTCTGGCCTAAGTCCAGATGCTAGCAATACCATAGTCACTTGGCCCACTCTTGTATAAGTTGTCATGCAACTAATGTTCTTGAAATTGCAATTAAAGCATGCAACATTTGGCTGGGAATGGATAGGCTCCCTCCAGTGCAGTGACGAATCGCTGGCCACACGTCAGCTGAGGGTGCATCAAACTAATCCAGGACTTTTTCATGGACGCTGACTCTACAGGCAGCCATTTGCAACCAGATCCCGTCTGGTGCACCCCCCAGAATCCTTAGCAACAGTTACCAGGGTGAGAGCAGATGCAGTGGCTTAGATGGTTCACTCTGAGGAGGACACATTTGGTAGTGGCTAAGGTCTGCTCTAGCAAGAGACCAGACACAGAGAAAGAGAGGGATTCAAAGTGCCTGAAGACTTGTCATTTGGGGCCTTCCCTACATCCAGGGCTGACTCCAGGCACCAGTGCAGCAAGCAGGTGCTTGGGGCGACCAGCGGAAAGAGGCGGCATATCCTGCTCTTTGGCAGCAATTTGGTGGCGGGTCCCTCAGTCCCGCTCGAAGAATGAAGCGGCAGTGGTAGAGCGGCTTTTTTTTCGCTGCTTGGGGCGGCAAAAACACCGGAGCCGGCCCTGCCTACATCATAGGCTGAAAACAGCTGGTGAGAGTGTTACAAATGCCCAGTGACAAAGTTTATCAAAACAATAGGGACAAACCCCAGCTGCATAAAATCCTACAGGTTAACAATCTCTTAGGCAATCAGCAGCACAGAGCACTGCTGCACAGGCAGCGAGCCGTGTCTCAGTGAAAACAGCAACACTCTGGGCCTCCATTACATGCAGGGGCACTTTCTGTGACTCAGCTTCACAGGAACACAGGTTGGAATCACAGAATCATAGTTAGACTCAGCTGTTTTGTCCCTCTGAAGCAGAGAAACGTGGGTCTATGCACAGGAGGGGGAAGGGGAGAAATCATTCAGCTACGCCTTTGGAGACACTAACCCCTTTTCTGCTCTGGGCAGACATTGCAAAGCGTGCGGAACTATGGGCTTGTATTTACTATAGGCCAAAGAGGACCATTTAGGATCATCTACTCTGGCCTCCTGCCTAACACAGGCCAGAGAATTTCACCAGGTAATTCCCAGATCCTTTTGTCAAAATTTCCTCTCCTGCATCGGATGATACTTTGTCACCGTCCACCTTTGAGCTGACAGCTTTCCAGCAGTTCCCTATGCATGTAGTTTGCAAAACACTGTGACATGAGCGGCACTATAGAAATGGATGATGTCATATTATGCTGATGATTATGGCCAGAGGGACTGAAAGGGGAAAAGAAATTGCTCTTTAAAGCATTTTGCACTGGGCTTTTGCAGCTGCTTTTGTTCTGTGAACGGCCTGCAGCATAGCCCTGTCACTCTACATAGGAAGCGCATTTGACACTCTTGTTACCGCCCGGTACCTGAGGTGTATTTGCTGCAGCAGTTGATTACATTACCTTCCGTGTTTATAAACATTTTGAATCAGTGCTAAGTGCAGCACTGCACAGAATGTTTAAGATGGCATCGGCTTTATTTTTGCTTTTTCATCTGTAAACACACATAATGTGTCTGCGATGCACTCAACAGTGAAGGATCAGAGCTGCAAATACTTCTGCGCTTGGCTTCAGTCCTGAGGTAGCCTATTGCAACCTCTCTCTGTCTCTCTCTCTGTCTCTCTCTCTCTCTCTCACACACACACACACACACACTCCAGCAACAGAGCCAGAGCTCCTGTACCATCTCTCCTGTAGGGAGCAGGCATTTCAATCTCTGTATTCCTTCCCAGCCTGTGATTCTCTAGATGGCTCCATTTAACGGATCCAAAAGCAACCCCAAATAGAGGGGACATTGTCCCCCAGTTATCAGCGCTCACACATGTTCTAATCCCTCTGCAAACATGAGCTGAGTCTAGGTGTTTATGCAATGATGTCAGAGCACCTTAGCCCTGAAAAGCTCACAGCACCCCTGGTGAGGAAGGAATTTTAGTACAATCCCCCTTGTACATGGGAGAGAAGAGGCCCAGGGAGATTAAAGCCCTTAGGGGCAATCCTGGCCTTAGTGAAGTCAATGGGAGTTTTGCCATTGGCTTCCAAGAGATCAGGATTTCACCCCACATTTTCAATGTCTGTTGACTTGGGGTCCCCAGTATTTGGAGGCCCAGCAAGAGACACATGGCTGGGGCTGATTTTCAGAGGTGTTGGGCACCCACCACACCAATCAATATCTCAGCACCTCAGAAAATCAGGCTCTCACAGGTCTCTGGAGTACAGCATCCAAAATCAGGGAACAACTCTGGATTTTGTCTCTGCCCCAGTCTCACAGCAGATTCAGGACTCCACGATCGCCTGCTATGCCAAGCTGCCTTCCAGTCCCAGGCTTTCTCCTGGGCTGGTTGTATAGATGCACCCATCTCTGACCCGAATGGACTGTCCCTGCTCTTGCTGCAGGGAGGCAAAGAATTCCTGCCACATGGTTTTTCTGTCCTTGGGACTCCTCCCAAGGCTCCGAGCCAGGCCCAGAAAGAGATGGAGCACACAGCCAGCTCAGGAGGGAGGAGACAGACATTGTCTTGATCACAGCTCCGCTTCAGGGTACCTCTATCCCAGGCCAGGGCTGGCACCTCCCTCTCATAGTGCCCAGGGAGTGAATGGATGTGTGCCGCACCCTGCTTCTCCCAGGGCCAGAGCTTAATTTGTAAGAGGTGCCAGGAATACACACATTTTTTTTCTTTTACTTTCATAACTTACGTAGCAAGCCCAGAGGTGCCGGGGCTATGAACTGCTAAGCCTAGGGCACATTAAGTCCTGCCCAGGGCACACATAGCTGGAGGCCGGAATCTCCAGTGAAGCCTAATTTGAATGGTACCCAGCTATAAGCTGGAAATTGATGGGTAAATTCTGAAGGAAACATCTTCATCACAGGGGATGGGATGGTTTCTAATGGAGCAGTAGGGGCCCTCAGGAAGCCAGCAGTTGGCTAGGAAAAGGGTGGGCAGAGCCAGGGTTTCTCTCTCCCTAAAATTCCCCCACATTTTTAGGGAGAGAAGGTGACAGCACAGCTGCAAGAAGCACAACTGTCTGACGCCATCTAGTGACTGAAGGGCAGCATTTATGCTGCTGGATTCACCCAGCCAGGCAAGGATTTCAGTGCTAGGGAGTCATTATCACAGCAGGGGACGAGCTGCTGTTCACAGGGGCAGCCAGAGAGAAAGAGGATAGAGAGGCAGGTAATGGAAATGTCCAGAATATCATGGAGCCAGGCTGATTTCCACCAGCTGAGGATTTGGCCCGTCGTCCCTAGGAGTTTTCTCATTGCTTAGCCCCAAATGACTTGCTTTTGGAAGTGCCGAGGTGTGTATGTTACCTGTGAAGATATCAGCTCTCTCTGTCCAGGTGTGCATTCAAACACGACAAAAGAATAATTTCACTCAGGGAAAGTTGTTTAAACACCTGATGCAAAGAGCTATGGTTGTTGTTAGAACTGGCACCCCAGGAAACACTCATGCGCACAGAGAGAGAGAGAGAGAGAGACAGAGACTCATGTTAGACAGAGAACATCATTGGCTTCCAAGGAGGCACAAGGGACAGACAGAGAAAATATATAGAGAGGAAACCAAATAATAGCAGCTCTCCCCTCATTTCAAAGGGCTTCTATTCCCAGGGTAGCTAACAAGGTGCTGCAAAGAAAACACAGCCTTCTTCCCTGAAAGGATACAGCCCCAGACACAACGCTGTGAGTCCCACACGCTTTGCAAAACCTACACTTCTCCTCTGGAGAGTGTGCAAGACTTAGTGGTGGTTGTACTAGAAAGTATCATACATTATTTAAGAGCCACTGCTTTCCTGAGAGATGTGGCACACCCTGTGAGGCTTTATGGACAGAACATAGAGTCCCTAAGTGGTACCCTGAATAGACTGCAGGGTGAGAGTTTTGGAAATGTGTGGGTGCTCACTCCTGTGAGAAAAGTAACGGAGGGCTTGTCTACACTTGGAAATTTACTGGAATACCTATTCCAGAATCATTATTATCCTTGTATTTGCCTTGGACGTGAAAACAGTCTTGTTCCCTCATAGAGGCTCTGTGGGCTGTGGACAACTGTGGTCGAGTGGCTGGATCATGGGACCAGGTGGAGGGAGTGGATCGTGGGACCAGACGGAGGGAGTTGTATTCTTGGCTTATCTGCTGATTCACTGAACTCAGTGGAATCACTGGTATGAATCTAGAGTAACCCCACGGCAGTCAGTGAGGTAAATGTGGAGAAACTCCACTGCAGTCATTGGTTTAAATTTAGTGTAACTCCAATGGAGTCACTGATGTAAATCCAGAGTAATTCCACTGAAGTTACTGGAGTGACTGGGATCATTCTGAGTAATTCCTATGGATTCACTGTTCAGACTCTGGAATAACTCCCGTGCAGCCAGTGGAGTCACTGCTGTAAATCGGGAGTAGCTCCAATGGAATCATTGTTGAATCTGGAGTAACTCCGGGTAGGGTAGCGGTCAGTGGAGTCACTGCTGTGAATCTCAAGTAACTCCAGTGGGGTCAGTGCCTTTCCTCTAGATCTAGGGTAAGTGACAGCAGAATCCTCACCTGTGCTGTGCATTGAAATCACCACCCTTACTGTACAGGCAGCCTCACTGTAATTTGGCTACCACTTATCACAGAGCCACCTCCAGCGAGCACCCTCCTTTCATTCGCTCCTTCTCACACCTACCTTTTTCAAACAGATAATTAGTTTCTATTTGTCACAAACCAGCTGCCGCTCTGAAGCCAGCTCCGGAGACCCAGTTTCATCTGAGAGCCAGGTGTCATCCTCCTCGTCACAAACTCCTTGATCGACCAGAGGAAGCACAGGCTGTTAGCATAAATACTTGATAAATACAGATATTAATAAGCTGGCCTGAGTTTTCCTGCCTGGAGGTAATGAATCTCCCCATGCTAACATGTGTGGGCATTGCAGGGCTGCATTGATAGCAAAGAGTGTTCCGCTGAGTCTGTGGGAGGAAAGACCAAGGGGGCGAGCCTCAGGTGTGTGAGGACTTTGACCCCACAAAGGACTACAAAGGCTGAGCTGGCCCTAAATTAAAGGTCTCCCACCGACTGTCTCCCTTCCCATCTATGCTCTGAGGCCCGAGGGCAAGTGGGAATCTCACTTCTCCATCTATGCTTCTCTCGCCCTCTCTGAGATGCTGGTAGGTGGGCCGACCTTCCTTCTCCACCTCTGACAAGTAGTGAATGAGCTCCTCTTCATATCTCTAAGGCACTAGCAGGACTGGGGGCTGTCCTCCTCTGGGGCACAAGTGGGACAGTGGCTGTCTTCAGCCATGGTTCTGTTCCTATCTGACCTACCTGGGGTTCCAAAGACAATTCAACCAGCCAATTATCCAGATTCTGCCCTCTTTGCATCCCATGCAACCTTCCCAAGTGACTTCCATGGGCATGTGCAGATATAGCCAGGAGCATAATTTGGCCCGATCCCTGCAGAGAGACGATGACATCCCAGGCCTGCATCTGCAGGGGGCACACCCCTTGTGGCTTGGCTAGAATTAATGAAGATGATTTACTGTCAGAGGGTTGGGAATGAGACACTCGGTTTTTCATCTAATCAACCTGCAATGCACCAAATTCACCACAGCAGAGTAAGCGGTGCTTGTGAAAGAGCAGAGTTGTGATGACAGAATGGAGAAGGATTTTGTGGGCAGCGAAGGCGAAATGGTGGCCATTTGCGTGATGGTTAAATGCATTGGTCTGGATCCTCTGCTGGAGGAAAGTCTCAGATTTGCAGACTTCCGACCTCCAGTAGGGGTGGTTAGTGACCATACATGAGAAGGGAGACTAGCTCAATGATTAGGGCACTAGCCTGGGACTGGAAAACTCCAGGTTTAGTTCCTTGCTCTGCCACAGACTTTCTGTGTGACCTTGGACAAGTCACTCAGATCCTCAATTCATGTTGGCACCTAAGTCCCATGGAAATCAATAGCACCTAAATACCTTTGAGGATTTGGGCCTTAGTATCTCTGTATCTCAGTTCCCTATCTGTAGAACTTAGCTAATATAATAATTATTATTTATTTATAGCACTGAGGAGCCGCGTCATGGACAATGATCCCACTGTGCTAGGTGCTGTACAGACACAGAACCAAAAGATGACGCTTCCAAGGAGTTTATAATCTAGAACTGCCCTACCTCCCAGGGAGGCTGGGGGAGGGAGGGATAAATATCTTAAAGATTGTGATGTGCTGAGATACTTCAGTCATGGGGGCCAGACAGGAGCCTTAGACTGACTGTCTTAATGAATCACCTTGTGACAAGCAGGGAGAAAAACAACATATTAAATTTTCCTTTGCGAATTTTTGAACGTGAAATTTGATTCCCGACTAAAATGAGCTCAGATCAAAAATTGTTTGAAAGCCTGAGATATCAGCAGGAGTGTTTTTGGTGGAGGTTGGGTGACAGGTGACATTTCTGGGTTGCAAAACACCCTGATCTGGAGGGATGTTGTGGTTTTCACAGAGCTTGGAGCAAAGAAGAAGTTCTTCTGAGAAGTTCTGAGCATCTTCCACTCCCATAGGGAAGCAGGGGTGGCCAGTCCCTCGGGCACTGGACTAGGATCCCGGAGACTTGGATACTATTCCTAGCTCTCGCACCTATCTGTGGTGTGACCTTGAGCACTTCATTTTGCCCTTTGTATGTGTTATCTGTTTAGACTGTAAGCTTCTTGGGACAACGAGCCAAGTTACTGTCTGTTAGGCCAGCACTTGCCTCAATGGGGTCTTGGTCTCAGCTGGGGCTGCTAGGTGCTTGATATAAATAATCCCCGCTGAAGTGGTGGGTGCATTCCAACTTTTAGGACTTCATTGACTTCAGCAAGGAGTTTTCCTGAGCAAGAAGCGAGTAAAGCCTCAGGGCTTGGCCTGGGGAATTAGAGAGGGAAAAGCCCTAGTAGGGTGTTGTGGCAAGGCATAGAGCCCCCAGAGAACAAAGGGTTAACCGTAGCTCTCTTTTGCATAGGTGCTCTGGGAAAAGGTTTTAAAAGTGGCTGGTTGGCAGTGCTTGCTCTGGGGGAAGGCTTCATGCACAGGAGGCTGAGTCATGCCACAGACCTATGCCAGTGCACAAACCCTCCCTGCTGTATGGTTCCCAGTGATTTTCAGAGCACACAGAAAAGATTGCTCCAGGGATCCTGCTCCCCACTCCGGCTGCCGAGGGCGAGCAGTGAAGGAGGACTGGGACTTGCATGGAGCTTGCTTGTCAGTCACCCCAGGCCTGAGCCAGTGAAGTCAAGGGGACACTTTACACTGCCTTCAGTGGACATGGGATCAAGCCCTGGAACAGGAAGAATTACTGGCAGCTGAAGTTACCTACTCTAACCCTGGCAAGAGCCCAGCTGCAGGTGATGTCTTCCCCTGCTGACCATATAACAAGCAGGGTCTTCAGAAACTCCCCTCCACTAATAAGTGCTGCCCCTTTTGCATGGAGCTGCATGTCCCCCTTAGCAGCCAAGAAATGCTGGCACTGGCTGAAAACAGGTCTGGGTGGAGTGGATAGCTGTGAGTGTGCACAGCCCTTCCTCTCTTCAAAACCAGACAGTGCGGGACAGAAGGATGGTTGGGCAGTTATTTTGTCCAGCTGGACTCCTGGACTCTAATTGAGGCTCTGCTGCAGATTTCCTGCATGACCTTGAGCATGTTGTTCAAGGCCAGATAGCGCCTGACCTGCCCTGGGCTCACAAAGACACCCTTGGCTCTGCAGAAGGATGCTTGACCTTTGCCCAATGCTCAGGGGGTCAGTGGGGTTTGGAATTCTAGAGGGGGTGATGGCACAGCTATTGTCCCCTGCACACCAGCCAGCTGGCTGAGGGTGGGGAAGCTGCCAGGGATCGTTTTCAGAGTCTCTCCTGGGGCATCTGAGAGCTCCCACTAGGGACGTGTTGTGCCCTGCTGACAACTATGACTCAAAACCACAATTTACCTCTTTCCGCCTCAGTTTCCTTCTCTGCAAAATGGGGATAAGAACACTACTTCCCTTCCCCCAAAGGTTCAACTTATTGCTGGCCGGGGAGGTGGGGGAGAGGGGGTTGTTCCTGAACTTTAGATGGAGGGTGCTAGGGAAGAGGGTGGAGCAGTGTGAGCCATCAGAAAAGCTAGTGGATAAGGCATAAGAATGGGAAGCAGGAGACCTGGATTCTCTTCCTGGCTTTGCTGCATGACTTTGGGCAAGCCCTTTTCCCTCCTTCTGCCTCTGCTTTGCTTTCTGCCTTGTCTCTTTAGTCGTGAGCTTTCAGAAGCAGGATGGACTCTCCCTCTGTTCCTGTGCAGCGCCAGGCCCCAATGGGGCCCTGATCTCCACTGAGCTCTCTCCGCACCACCGTAATCGTAATGAAGCCATATCTGCACTCACAAGGCAAGAGTGGCTGACACCATTCACGCTGAAGACATGTGAAGACACTGGGCTGGAGGCAAAGAGAAAATAAACCCAAGAAGAATGGAGCCTGAATGGCCCATATGCTCTGAAACCCTTGGCTCTGTGGGGAGCAGCCGATAAAATTCATCACCACGCTTAAAGGCAGTAAAAATAAAGGCAGTAAACAGAGTAATTGAGAGGCATAAACAGAGGGCAAGTCAAAGGTATGGCTAAGCACAGGGCTGTGGCACATTATAACTTCCCCAGCAGTCTGCAGGCAGGGGATTGTTCAGTCTAACACAAAGGAGGGGGTTGCTGAGCTGTGTTATGGAGGGTTAGACTGGGATATGTGTGTAGGAATGCACAGTTCTGATCAGCTTGCGGCCAGCCCCTCCTGCATTTCTCATCGTCGACACACTAATGCCCTGCACTTTCCTCCCAAACCCTCTCCTGTCCCCACCTTCTCTGCCACTTTTGAAAGCACCACCATCCTCCCTGTCACTCAGGCCCCTAGCCAAGGGGTCTCTTTTGATTCCTCCTTTTGTCCCCCCTTCTCTTCACATCCAAATCCTGCTGCTGCTTCCTGCACAGCATCACTAAAGTCTGCCCTTTATCCCCACTTCTGGTAGCAAAAAGCTCTCCTCCACACCCAGCTGGATTGCTGCAACATGCCCTTCTCCAGTTCTTGTCCAATGCTCCCTCCCTCCGTAGTGTGCAAAAGGCTGCTAATACCGTGTCTTCCTCGCTTGCAGCTCCCTGCACATCACCTCCTTGAATGAAATCCTCCACTTGCTCTTCCGCCATATCCACTGCAAGTGCAATGTACAGGGGAGTGTGTGTAACAAATCCCACCTTGGTGCTTGATCTACGCAGGATATGGATCTGTTAAAGGACCACCTGGGGCAGCCTGGTTCTTTAGGTCAAGCTCATGCTTTTAGTGCTGAAGGTCCCCAGGTCAATCCCGTTTGTTAGACAACATGGCAGTTCTCACATGAGCTTCTTGTCCTCACCTTCAATGCACTTCTCAGTTCTAATCACCCTGATATCGGCCTTGATTCCCTTTTTGCTTCCTCGGGGGGCATCTTCCCACTTGCTTCCATGCCATTCCTACATATGGAACCAGCCCCTGAACTAATCCATCAGACTCTAACCCTCTTCTCCCACAAATCCCTCCTCAAGGCCCAGTTCACCAGCAAGGCCTGTGACTAATTAAAGCTCACTAGAGGGGCAGTTGGGGCTAATTGTGATTTCTGATTTTTAACAGGAGGATTTTGGGGGCAGATCCTCAACTGGTAGAAACTGGTGCAAGTAGCTATGGAAATTCTCTGTGAAGTTGCAGAATTCAGAAAACTTGGGCAGCTGTAACTTGAAAGCAGCGTACAGCCAAGGTTGGGAAGAAAACTGCAGCTGCAGTTGATGTTATGCCAGTGGAGAACCGCCTGGCAAAAGCCATCGCACCGCGCCGGGGAGAGGTCACCATGAACTGCACCATCCCCGGTACCCACAGCCAGCTGCGACTTGATGTCATCATCACCAACGAGGCTCAGAAAAAGGATCATCCTCATCGACGTCACAGTCTCCTTTGAGAACAGGACCCCAGCCTTTTATAAGCTGGGAAAGTATGCTTCTCTGGCCAACACCCTGAGAGCGAAGGGCTATGAGGTGCAGATGGACGCCCTCAATGTCAGATCCCTGGGCGCCTGGGACTCCTGCAATGACAGTGTGCTGTGGACCTGCGGGATCGGTCAATATTACACACAGCTCATGTGGCGTCTCATGCTCTCACAGACCATCTGACAGTCCAAGGACATCTACACCGAACACATCACTGGCTACTGACAGTACCAGGAGGCATGAGCTGAAACTACATCGTGCATCGACTACGAGAAAGAGACTGAGAGACTTTGTCCATTGGACCATATGAACTGGAACTGTAAGCTCACTGAACGTTAAATCGCACCAAATGAGGGTCAATCCATCCTCATCATTGTATCCACTCATTATACTCCACACCTGAACGCAGCCATTATATGAACAACATACCCTCATATGTCAATGTCTGTACTTTGACCCATTAAGCTTTTACCCCCAATTGGGGATATTGCAGATTATGTATTCCTTACACCATCCAATCTTAAACTGAGCTTCTCACCCCTTGATAATCTGTTCGTTATTCCCTGATAACCAGAAACTACTATGCTTAAATTCCGTACTGTTCACTTTTTTTAAACATCATCTTAATAAATTTTATTATTTAAGTTACCAAACCTTGGAAAGTGGGTAAGTTTGGAGTTTATTTGATGCCTGTAAAGTAGGAAAGTTGGTCTAGTGGGAGACAGCGTGGCCTAGCGGATTCAGGAATGGGACTAAGGAAACCTCGGTTCTATTCCTTTCTTTGGCACTGGCCTGCTGGATGACTGTGGGCAAGTCACATCATTTCTCCATGCCTCAGTTTCCCCACCTGTAAATCAGAGGAAACGAGGGCAAAGTGCTTTGAGATCAACTGATGGAAAGAGCTGGGAAATGTTAAAGTGGATGGAGCACAGGACTAGAGCTGGTTCAATGCCTGGCTCTGCCACACACTCCCTGTGTGACAAGTCACCTGATTGCTCTGCGCCTCAGTTTACATCTGTAACAGGAGGATAATACTTTCCTGCCTAAGAGGGGTGCTGCGAGGCTAACATCCATTAAGTGCTCAGATACTTGGATGATGGGGGCCAGAGTAGTAGACAGAGGGTTTTGGCTCTGGAACACTGTGGGAACTCCATCCTCCTTTACAAGTGAAGCTCCATGAATCACATAATGGCAGGGGCAAACCTTTAGGGCTTTCCTGTTCCTCTCTGTCTCTGGCATATCTAAGAGCATACAGGAGAAGGCACGATGGATTCACTCAGCTGACTTGTCATGTTGCAAAAAAAACATTATTTAGATACTTTTACAGGGTCTGTTAATGAAACTTCAGTGACCCTGCCACTCCTAGGAGAATCCATCTGCATCTAAGTGATGGAAATGAACTCGTTAATGGCCGGGGCCTGTTCGGTCACTATTGAAAATCGATTCAGAGTGAGGAAGGGCTGTGAGAGGAGGGCCACATGTCCCAGGCAATAGCTAAATGGATGTTGTGGTGATGAATAGCAGGGTGGAGGGGCTGTAATTACTGAAGAGAGGTTGTAGAGCAGCTGGGAACGTCCCTAGGCTTTTTCTGTTGTCTCTCCCGCCTGTCCATCCCTTTAGCTTGCCTTCCTTCTCTGCAGCTCAGCATAGAAGCTAAAGGATGTGCTAAAATGCAGGTTCTGACCCAGTGGTCCAGATGTCCCAGGGGATCTGTAGGGGAGACTGTAAACTCTATAAGACTAGATTGTGAGCTCAGTCCAGGGGATGGACCGTCTTTGTGTTCTCTGTTTGCACAGCGCCTAGCACAATGGGGCTTGATCCCTGACCGGGACTCCTAGATGATTTGATAATACAAACAGCAACAATGAAAAAGGCTAGGTGTGGATCCAGTGCTAAAGAAAATCTGGCTGGCACCCAATATAGCAGGAAGAGGGATAGCTGGGGGATGAATTTCCTGTCTCAAATTTTAAAACTCTTTGGAAAATGCCTCTGGCAACAAACAGAAATTATTGTCTGCTCATCAGGCCCAAATGCCTCTTTGGTTGGGTTAACTAGCTCCTTTGTCATACCGCTCTGTCCTCCATAGTAATCTGCTTCCAGCCCCCTGGTTATATACACCCACCTCCCATGAGCACCTTGTTAAGCCACTTGCCTGCAGAGATTCGCTATGTGGATTGGTGCCTGCTGAGGATCTGGTGTCAGGTCAGTCTGGAGGGTCCTGCTCTGGCTTGGCGTGGGGAAGGGGAGCACTGGAGCCACAGGATGTTGGATTATCCAGTAAATGAAGTAAGAGGGGCAATCCTTGGGCAGCTCCCTCTGTGTGCTGCAATGCGGCTCTGGCATTCCCATGGAGGCTTAAGAATCCTGGGGAAGTGACTAGTTACCTTACAGGCCCTTGTTCTGAGTCACTGCCTGCCTGCTGCTGCAGCGTTCATTACAGGAGGAAATTAGGGGTGACCTACAAAGAAGCAGTAGGTAGGAGAATTGGCCGCATCCGGCGTACATCGGTGGCACCATGCAAGTTTAAACCAGCTGAAGTCCTGCCCCCGCATGCCCACACTGCATGATTTGATGAAGCCTCTGCTCGTTCTCTCCATTTGCCCCTACTCACTGAAATCTACTTCATTAACGAGGCTTCGCCAATTGCTGCTCCGGAGCAGCCGAGCCTCTTGCCCCCTGAGGTATGGCACGAAGCTTCTTCCTGCAGATTGTTTCAGAGAGCACAGAGCGCTTGGTGAGGCTCTTTAATGACTTCTCCTCTCCTCAGACAGTTGTCAGGGGGATATGGAGCAGTGATTCTGCAGGACTCGCTCAGCTGAGCGTCTCGCATCGTGATCCGGACACTGTTGGCGAATGCAGCTGACAAACACAGAAAGCAGGAAAAAGGGGCTTGGGTGAAACGGTGTTTTGCAAAGAGCAGGAGTCAGGATGCTAGGATGAGGGCTGGAGGCCTTGTGAAGGGGAAGATGGAGGATTAGAGGATGTCCAAGCAACTTTGGCTTTGCATCAAAGTTCAGTGGCATCTCTCATCTATCCAGACCTCTGGAGGTTTTTGCAACAGCTTCCTGGAAACGGTTTCCTGACCTGGAACCGGGCGCTGTTTGGGACACATGACATGGCGGAGTTCCACCATAAGGGATCCTGGCTTTTGGTCAGAGCAGGCTGTAAAATCTCACCCTGAGGGATTTAGAAGCATCTGAGAGCAGAGTCCTGGTGTGATGACACATCACCTCAGCTGGCAGCGTTCTGTCTTGGGGACTGGAGTGTTTGGTGCAATCCATAGCAGAATTCTGCCTTGGTTTATGTGAGGTGGGATTTTTGAAGGGACTGGAAGGCCTAATGACTTCAATGGGAGAGCAGTTAGGACAGCGGGGAGGGCTCTTAGGGGTCCCACCCATGGGCTAGATTCTGATCTGGGTTACAGGAGGGCCAAGCTATGGAGGGTACGTCTACACAGCAAGTCTCAGAGCCCAATCAACTGACTGAGGGCTTTCACCACCACAGGGCTAAAAACAGCGGTGTAGACATTCCCGATCTGAAACCCAGTGTGTGTGTGTGTGTGTGGGAGGCCTCAGAGCCCAGGCTCCAGCCCGAGCAGGAACGTCTGCACTGCTGTTTTTAGCCCCTAGTGCAAACTCGAGCCCATTGACCTGTGCTTTGAGACATGCTGCTGTGGGTTGGTTTGGTTTTTCCAGTGTAGCTGTACCCAGTGATTCCGCTGAAGCCAGTGGAGTTAGTATGTTGGCTGTGGCCCTGGATCAGCATTCACTCCCTGAGCCCGTTCTGGGTCTGCCTTCCCACTTCTTCTGTGGCTAGTGTAACCTGGGGTGGGTCCTCTCCGCTCCATTCATATCGTTCCTTGCTGCTGCCAGGAATCTCAGTGGCAGGATGCAGCTAGGGGATGGTCCTCCTGCAGGCTACCCATCTCCTGGTATCTCTGCAGCTCAAACACCTGCTTGGTTGATTGCTGTTCTTCATTGTCATTTCATTAGTGTCTATATTACCGGGGTGCCTGAACTGAGAACAGACACATAGTACTAGCCAGTCCCTGCCTTAAAGAGCTAAATAGACATGACAGACAAATGATAGGAGAGGAAACTGAGTCACGAGAAGGTGATGGGGATAGAACCCCAAACTCCTGAGTCCCAGTCCTGTTTCTAGAGGAAAAATGATCAGCTGGTGGAGTGGATGGGGGACGGGAGAGAATATTTTTCTCCCTGAAGCCACCTACCCTCATATTTCACTATCCAGGAATCCATTTAAGGAGCGACTGGACTTTCAATCACCATTAATCTGCAGTGCTTCCTTTCCACACGTCCTCTTTGAGCCTAGATGCAAATCTATGTGCCAAGATTAATCCCAGCACTTAACTTTGTCTTTGAGGAAGCAAAGTCAAAATGAAATGTACAAGGTAGATGAGGGAGGGAAGGAACTATACTAGGGGTGGGGAGAGAGAGAATGAGAGAATCCCAACCAGCTGAGAGAGAGAGGGAGATAAAACTAATGAAGGAAGAGGCTAGATTGGCAAGGGGTGAGGGGGGTAGGAGTAGGAGACCGAGAGATGCTGTTGGAGAGTTTGACAGCAGGAAAGCGCAGGCCGCAGGATTCTCTATCGTTCATTATCATTGTGCTGAAGGCAGTTAGAGGAACAGGAATGAAATGTGTAGGTGAGAGGTTAGGGACAGAAATGTTAATTATGGGGAGCTGCTGCCTTAGCAGAGAGAACACAAACATACTGCGTATTAGCCGAGAATGATCCTCCTTGCAATGCACACAGTGGCAAGCACCAGCCACAGGAGGTCCTAGGCTTGCTCACCAGCTGTGAGAGGTGCTGCCAGGGCCATGTGTCACATCCTGGGCAGACCACAGCCCCAAGGAACGCAGCTTCTCTCTAGACTGCATCCAGTCACTGACTTCCTCCCTGAGAGGGATGCATCCCCTGGGCCATATTCACCCAGTGAAGCCATATGAATTAGGCCCTCTAGATTCCATCAGCTATCAGATTCCTGCCCTGTGCCTCCACCAGTGACCCTCCAAAACCACCGGCTGTTAAGGATGTGCTTCTCACTTGTGGGGGATGGGGGCATGCTGACCTCGTGGAAGCGGTTTTTGCTGGGCTGAGAGGGGAATTCAATCCCCTGGTTTAAAAATGGCAAATCCACCCCCCTACCCCACCACTTGACTGCTGATACCCCAGGAAAGTGGGCTTGGTGCATAGGGATCCTATGGCCAGGGCACAGAACAGCATTGGGGCTGCTCCACTCTTGTGCCTGCAGCTTCAGGTGTGTGGTAGCATCTGCAGAATATGCACCATGCCCCCTTAATCCCCAGTTGCGCAGGAGCTAGCGGCTGCTGGCTCCATATGGCTGCGAATCATACAGGCACTGCCCTTGTCTTGACTATGTTTCCTGATCCCACTCCTTCAACTGTGCATGGAAGACGGTTGATGCAGGACTAGCGCCGCTGTGTCGCATGGAGACTGTAACTCAATCCATTCTATTCCGAGGCTGGCATTGTGCCATTTGTTCTAGATCTAGGACTCCATCTGCTCCCACACCCTGCAAGCAGCAGTTTGCAGATAGCAGAGCTCTTCACCCAGGTGCAGAAGGCTCAGCAGAGCTCCGAGGAGCAGCCCAACCTGGGCATTTCCTGTGAGTGGCTTGTTCCCTCCCCCCCCCAACGATGATGACTATTTTTTCCTACATGTGCAGAAATAGCTCACATTTGTCGTATATCGCCCTCACTTTAGGTGGTGAGTCACCCGGTTGATCGAAGGCAAGGCTCTGTCCCAGGTCTATGGGGAAGAGCTGATACTTCAGTGAATCATTAAGAATTGTTGGCAGAGAGAGCGTTTCCTATGGATTTAAACAGAAAATCTTCCCTCCCCTCCATTCAGCCTGTCTGGTGTAAATTGCAAAATCTAGTAATATTTGATGGGGAGGGCATGCCTGGTTTAGGGTTTTCTCAGAGGCTCTAGTTCTTGGACTGTCTGCACAGAAGTTTCCCAAACATCAGCAATGGAAGAGGTGGAAGCCAAGTGGTTGTTTCAGTCCAACTCCATGAGATACACATATGTGTCCTTTTTCAGTGATGGTGCTTTCTGGGACCAAGTGGTTGGATAACATGGGGTTGTGTGTGTGTGACGGGTAAAGATGTGAGTGGATAGGGGGTGATGATTGTGTGGGTTTGTAAAATGAGAATGTGAAGGAGTCAAGAGATAACATTGCTGCTTCCTTTGTGGTTTTATATTGTACCACTGGACGTGGATAACAGGAGGGTTATCAATTGTTCTCCAGGTCCACTGAAGGTAGGACAAGAAATAATGGGCTTAATCGGCAGCAAGGGAGATTTAGGTTAGATATGAGGGTAGTTAAGCTCTGGAATAGGCTTCCAAGGGAGGTCGTGGAATCCCCGTCATTGGAGGATTTTAAGAGGAAGTGGGATAAATACCTGTGAGGGTTGATTTAGATTTACTTGGCCCTGCATCAGCAAAGAGGGTTGGACTTGATGACCTCTCAGGGTCCCTTTCAGCAAGACATTTCTATGGTTCTTTGTGTTCAATCAATTTTGTGCTTCCCTTTCAAACATACGGAACAGGCAGTGGATGGAGATAGGATCTGAAAGACCATCAGTTTATTCTGGCATAGTAAGGGTGATGAGGTTAGATCTTGGACCTGGGATCTGTTCTGGTGGGACAGGAAGACCTGGGATACAGGACTAGATGGGTGTGTGGAGATGTGGCATGAGTTGGGATACAGGACTAGGTGTGCCATTGGTTAGTTACAATGTGGCAGAAGCTTGGATGATTAAATGGACTGTTCATCTGCTCCAATGTGGTTGGAGCTGGGCTCTGGATTGAACAGATCGTTGGTCCATTCTGTTGTGGCATGAGGGAAAATATTACACGAGTCCAATCACCAGAGAGAGGATGAGAGAAAGAACCAACCACACATGACTAGTGTTAGTCACGTGGCCTAAGGCATAACTGGAAGCTGCTCAGATATAATGGTGATGTGCGAGGGGTAAGAACCTTTATGAAATACAATGGAACTACTCAATTCCAGGATGTTAGCGCCTCTAACCTTGCACCTGCAAATGCCCCTACAAATCCTGACCTGGCCTCTCTGGGGAGCAGGTATCAATGGCTCTTGAGACCCAGTTGAAAGCAGAGCAGATGAAGAATTTACCATCTAAGAACAAGTGCTTGGATTGAATTAAGGAGCATTTAACATTTACAGATCATTAGAAACAGCTGCCCATTACAAAGCGAACAAGGGAGAGCAGGGGAGAAGAGCCTTTTGAAAGTAGATCTGAGCTCCTTGACATGCCAGCCAGGGGAACTTTTTGAAGGGGAGTTCTGAGGTCCCCAAAGGCTTTATGTTCATTACATCCCAGGATCTCAGCCACCAGATACCTATGTGTGTCTCTTTCTTCTCCATCCCCCACCCCCACATTATTCTCAGCTGCTCTCACATTCTAGTCCCAGCAAAAGATCAGCCATGGAGACTTTGCCTGGGTATCCTTTGTTTCGTAGCCAGGTATCCAGACGTGGTGCGAGGAGGAGGGGAAGAAATGATCTTCTCAGCAGTCAGCTGCTTGCCGCCTCTTTGATGCTGATCCGATGCATGCATCGTTTATGACGCTCGAGTAGCTAGCCACATTAAGGGACAGGACTCGGTTCTCGGGCTAATTGAAGTCTGCTGGCTCACACCTCCTGGTATAAGATGTCTCTGTGCTCATATCCGGGTCGCCGGATAGTAACACAATATCTTCTGAGTTCTGTGGCATTTTGAAATTTCTCTCTGTGCATGTTGAGCTTAACATGCTTTCTGGAGATTGTGTGTTCTGAATCTTAATTTTGGCCTAGATGCCCCTCTCGCTTCTCCACTCCGAGCAGTGGAGCTGGGAGGCGCTGCTATAAAGACACACCAGAAGGGAGGAAAGGGGAGTAGGTTCTCTGTCAGACCCAGTGCTAAATCTCCCCTTCTTTGCAGGGCTCTCCTGCAGATGGAGCACTGTAGTTTTATGGCACAAGGATGGAGCAGGATTAAGGGTGGGGCTGCAGGCCTCTGGGACCTTGCTCCATGAGATGACGCTCTCAAGCCTGATTCCTCCCAGCCCTGCATCTTGTGTGGGTCTCTTACACTGGTGCAAAGTGGGTGTGAACAACGTGGAAGTTGTGTGTGTCGTCGCTAAGGAACACTCCTGGCATTCAGTGCAGCCTGTCCCATCCCCACGGTGCTCTCCAGAGTCAATTCTCATGTCACCCAAGCAACCTCATGACCGTCTTGGCCCTGATCCTCAGCTAGTGTAAATCAGACGGTCAATGGAGCTATGCTGATTTACATCAGTTGAGGGTTGGTTCATCATCTTCACCTTGGTCCTCCCTGCACCCTTCCCTGTGTTTGCCCCATCCTTCTGCTGAGGTCCCCAGGGGCAGGGAATCCATCTTCACTTGTGTGCCTGTGTCACAGGGTGACTGCCCCTTTAAGGGGGAGACGATGGGGCCAGTTGCACCTGTGCCATAATTAATTAGCTGCTTCTCAGCCTGAGGGGGAAGGGCTAAGAAGATCATGTGCTAGATTCATGGACACCTGGATCTTACAAAAGGACTGAGCATGAGGTCACTCTGTGTTGGAAGTATTGGGAGCCTCTTATGTAGAGGGCCCTGAGCCAGGGTCTGCCGCGGAACCAGCCTGGGGCCAGTACACTAGTCCAAAATGGAGAAAGAGATTCTCAAAGTTAGCTCAGGAAGGAGCTGGGGATAGGGCCCAGAGAACAGGCTGAAGAGAAGCCCCAGAAGGACCTTTCTGTTTGTTTGGACTTTGTTAGTTGGACTTTTGCTGTCCCAAATGGGGTTAGGTTTGTTTGTGACTCGGCCGAAGAGCTCAGCCACATCTCCAATCACAGACTGGTGTGGGGAGAGTTGAGAGCCACCTCAGGGAAGGAAACTGAGGCAGGAAGTGCCCTGCTGTGCCATGCTTGAGCAGCGATGGCTGCTATGGGGTGGGCACACCTACCTACAGCCTCTGTCTAGTGCATCCCACACATACATGGTGCTAAATAATAAATGTCAGTTGCCCATCCCTAGCAAGGAAGAGTTGATTCCCATAAAGAAACATCCTGGCTATGCTGACCCCAACTTGCATCTGTTTGTTTTTTGTTTTTTTTTAACCTTCTCCTTGGTCTCTCTCAGACTGAGTGAAGCAGATTCTCCCCTGGCTGGATATTCAGCTCATCCTCTTTAAGTGCCACTTAAAAGTGGACCTTGTGACAGAGTGAGATGTTTTCCTCGAAGGACTGCCCAGCCCCACAAGCTGTGCTCCCAGTCCGCCAGGCAGCTGGTGGGTAGCAGAGGGTAGATGTGTCGGGCTGGCCAGAGGTGAACTATGTCCCTAGATAATTCTGGCACCAGCATATTGAGTCAAACCCATTTGACATTCAGGGATGATGTCCCACTGTGGACAGCTCTGGCTTAGTTAGAAGCTTTTGGCTACAGTGGGGATGATTTGAATTCTTTTGTGAGTCACAGGGAGAGCAGAAAAGACAGTGGGAGATGGAGAGTGGGAGGGCTTCTCATAGAGCCCCCCAGTCTGGGAGCATGTCTGATGCTGCATCACGAGGGTACCATCAGAGCTGTCAGTGGGATGGGGATCGTTATCCTGAGTTTCCCGTGCACTATGGTTACATAAGTGAGAGCAGGGGTTCTCAGCTCTAGAGAGGAAGGACAGTCGTGCCACTGAAACACTGTCCTGCGACTCAGGAGACCTAGGGTCAATTCTCAGCACTGCCATGGACTCTATGTGTGACCCTGGGCAAGTCCCTTAATCTCTCTGGGCTACAGCTCCCCACCTTTAAAAGGAGGCTAGCAATCCTTTAGCTCGTCGAAGTAGGCTGCAAGCGTTCTGGAGTAGGGACTGTGAGTACACCACCTAGCCGAGTGCCGCTCCAACCTCAGCTGAGGGCCTCTAGGACAGGTGCTGTCCTAAGAAATAGTAGGCATCTGCCGCTGCTGTAGCTGTCTGCACTTGAATAAATTGCTGCACCTCTTGTTTCTGCCAGCCATGCATTGGGGGTAATGATACTGACCTAGGGTCCAGCTGACCCTGGACAAGCTTCCTGGGGGTAGGAAGAGGGGGTGAGTCTGCATCAGTGAGTGTTCATGAGCTGTTCTGGATTGGGGGGCAAAGGGGATGAAAGGTGCTAGAGAAATACTAATGAGTCGCTTGACAAAGTGCTGAGAGATGGCACGTGAGCCTGAGCTATGGTCATTATTAGCACTAGTGAGATTCGCCCGAGAAAGCCTAATTGTTCCAGGGTGTGCCTGATTACTAGGCCAGACTGCGGCTAGGAAGTTATTGAGCTAATTGGCCCATTAAGGGGCAAGTGGTTTAAAAAGAACACAGGAAGGACGTGCTCCAGGAGGAAGTGGGGGAGCAAAGTGAGAGAAAAGATGGGGCGAGCCTGACACAGGGAGGATGGGCCAGAAATCGGGAAAACAGCACAAAGGTGTGGAAACACTCACATGTATTGGTGGAGGGGTGAGACACTGCAAATGGGGTACACGTTGGTGTTCTCAGGTGAGAAGGCCTCAGAGCCAATCAGTTTCTGCTGAAATGATTTTTGACAGAAAATTGTCTTTTCAAATCAACATAGTTTCTGGTAGAAAGTGTCTGAACTTTCAATGGGGTTCGTGCTCCTTATTCCCTCGGATGCTTTTGACTCCTCCCTCCCCCTTTAACCCTGCCCAGTGTTAGGTGACAGATGGTAGGAAATAAAGTCTGGGGGTCTCTCGCCCACAATACTGTTTGTCACAACTTTATTGCAATCTTTGCTTACCTCTCAGGGTTGATATGAGGCTAAATGCATTATTGCGATTTGCTGCATAAATTCAGCCCGACTGCTAGTTTCCAATCAGGAGAGGCACAGAAGTGGAAAACTAGTAGCGTGTTTCTCACTGGGTGAGAGCCATTTATCTGGAATACCTTTCCTGCCCGCCTCCCCCTCAAACTTCGAGGGTTCAGATAAAGTGGGGTCTGGATCGGAGAGTTTTGATTCACTTCAAATGCATTTGATACTATTCTGGTCCACAAGGGCTCTTCTTCATGTACTTTGACCCCAGAAGCGACAGAGTGGAAGGGAAATAAAACAGAGTGTAGGTGTTTGCAGTGGTTTAAGTGTGATCTCCACTCATCATTCCAATGCAGCAAGGCTCTGCTATTTGTGGAAGGACCCTGGAAGCAAGTACATGTAAAGAAAGCTTGTTCAGTATTGGCTGCTTCCACTAAAGAGCTGATCCTGCACCATTCAAACCACTGGGAATCTTTCCGCTGACTGAAACAAGAGCAAGATCAAGCCCTAAATCTGGGGCAAATCAGCTTTTTACTCTAAGCACTGGAATGAATTACCACATTGCACTTTCCCCTTCACTTCCTGTCCTAAACTGTTCTGCAGCATTTCTGTGTGGCTGTATAACATCTTCCCTGTTCCACCCTGCAGGCAGCTGCCTTTCATCGTTGGGGGAAGACTATTCTTTTTATAGTCTATACCTTCTTTTGGATTGAGAAGTGCTCTACAAATATCACACTGGTTGAAATGTTTAAAATCATAAACTTTTCTGATTAAAAATGGCTTTTTGAACGAAGTAAAAATTTTTACAGAAAAATTTCACTTTGGTTCAACTTTCCCCAAAACAGTAGAAACAGAAAAAAAAATCATTTTTTGGTTTTAAAAATACTCAAGTTTGGGTTAAATTTTTCTTTCTGTTTGTTTGATATTTGGGTAAAAAATTGGTTTTTTTAGGACAAACATTTTTGAGGAGATTGGGGGTTTTTTTTAATAAAAAAAAGATGCTGGAAAATTTAAAAAACAACTTTTCCCCCTCAAAATGTCCCTGAAAAATAACTTGAATGTGGTGTTGTAGCCATGTTGGTCCCAGGATATTAGACAGATAAGGTGGGTGAGGTAATATCTTTGTCTCTCTGTGTCTCTTTCTCACCAACGAAGTTGGTACAATAAAAGAGATTACCTCATTCACCTTGTCTCGTGAACAATAACTGGCATTTTGACCAACTCTCACATTAATTGCATTACATCAGCGGGAAATATTTACCAAGAGGTGAAATCATAATGCTGCAGCTATTGTTTTGTGGGAAGAGAAGAGCCATGAAACTTGGGAGAGTGAACTTGACTCACCAACTTGACCTCCGCCCCCAGGCTCCAGGATGAGTCAGCAAAGAGGGATCAGCAAGGTTCTATCCCCACCCAACCCCCACAGCTCAGCGGCGTGGCACTGAACCCCTCTGCCCCACCGCAGCCAGAGCATCTGCTGCTCCTCTGCCAGGTTATCCTCCTGCAAGCTGAAGGGAGAAGCCTATCAGGGAGAGAAGCATATCTACGGGAACACTGCTGCCCCCTCTTCCATAGCGGACTGTCACCCTACGGAGCTGCCATCCCCTCCAGGGAATTGAGGGCATTTGAGCAGCAGGGGTTAGGTTTATGATAAATGGCAAGGAACCACTGAGGGCTCCTGTCACTATGATTTATGCTGGGAAGCGTCGTGAACACCGTGAGGCCAGATTCATCTCTCCTGCTGAGACCAGGGGAAGCAGCTCCCAGCAACAGCAGGGCCTCTGCAGGGTCAAGGAAAAAGGTAACCTGGTGGAGGGGAATGGAAAACAGTCTCCAGCTGCTTGAAGAATTGCACAGAGAGATGGAGTTGAGAGGAGGCCATGAGAGAAGGGACTGCACAATCCTGGGAACTGATTCTCACGTTTAGCAGCTCCAGGAGGCCAGCTCAGTCCCAGAGCTCTGGGAGATGAATTCAGTTCTGATGGGTGGGTGATGAAAGTGTGAGGTAAACTGAGTTTGGTCTCCTCAGCTCCTATGGGTCTGAGCTGCAAAAAGCACTTCTGCCCCCTCCGAATCTGAATTTTGGTCCCTTGCTCAGTGGTGGGGAATCTCGGGGCTGGATGAAGGTTTAAAACCAAATTCCTTCCTCAGCATGGGAGCCAGTAGCCTTCCAGACTAGAGCTGAGACTGGCCAGTGAGGGGTGTGTGGGGTGTGGTAAAAGTTAACGTATGGGGCTTGATTGGTCCTAACAGAGGTGTCTACCCTCGCTCACAGGGGTATTGAGAGAAGAAACGCATTAAAGCTCATGAGATGCTCAAATACCACAGTAAGGGGAGCTAAATAAAAACCATACATGGATCGACGCCAGTCAGCTTCCTCATAATTCACCAGCAAAAATAAACAGAGCTGAAGTTTTTAAAAATACCCTATTGGAATACGTGGTTTAAATGAAAGTTTCCACAAGGAAAACATAAACTTGGTGAAATTCTTAGATTTTTCCAGTGGGGAGAATGGAAATGAAAAATCTCATTTCCTATTGATATTTGAATCAGACAATGTTTTGGTTAGAAATGTGAAGGGAAAAAAACTCATTTTAACGTATCATCTTGATTGGAAATGCTTAAATTTTCCATTTTTGATGTTTCCATGTCAAAGCTTCTTGACCTTTTTTTATTTCCAGAATTCTTTTCTTTGATACTTTGCTTTTTTGTGCCAATTCAGAATGGAAAATAATATTAAAATATCAACATTTCCTTTGAAAGGAACATTCCATTTCCCCCCCCAAGAGCTCTAGAAATAAATAACAGAGCTGATCTGAATTTTTTTTACTGAAAATTTTATCTTTTTATCAAAAAATGAGACATTTTGGCCAAAATATTTTGCTTTTGGGGGTTTTGGTATGCTGACAAACCATCCAAATTTTTCCAGGAAAGCAGATAATTTCCAGGGACACTTTTGCTGAGTCAAAAACCCAACTTCCCATTTAAAAAAAAAAAAAGTTTTGACAGAAAAATTTTGACCAGCCCTAATAAATAACCCAAAATCAGATTGAACATCCTTCCTATTTCTCTGGAAAGCATCTATCACATTGTAATACCATAAAATAATAATTAAAAATGAGAGGGAAATAGAAATCTCCTGGGCCATAAACGTCTAGTCTCCATTCCAGAATAGAATGCTAGAGGCTGAAAGAATTCACCATCAGGTATCTTCCTCTGAGAAAGAAATTTAGGGGAAGATACTGTGACTACACATTAAACCACCACTCTTCTGGGCATTAATTTGGCCCCTTGATGACAATCTCAGTACACAAGGCCCGGAAGTGGACTATGCAGATTGAATTCCCCTGTTGTGCTTGAGGGCTGCCATGCTATATGGAATCACACTCCTTAACCAGAAGGCATTTATTAAAGGTAACCAAAATTACAAACACAGATTTTCTCCCAGCCCATGTTCCAGCTTTGTGTCTCTTGTTTACCAAGGGCCACACTCTGTCAAGCACTCCATATGGCACCTAGAGACACCTGGTGACAGATTAATCTAACTACAAGCACATGTTGCAAAGATGGGTCTCTCCATATTAAGTGATGAGGCAGGTTTAGTGGAGAGATGGGGTTGGGAGATGAAGTATGGTCCCTGTTCTGTGACTAAATAGAGAACTTTTGTCACCAGGGAGCATTGATCCTGGACCCTTCAGCAGTGCTGAAGTGACGTGCAGGAAGGAAGAAAGAAAGGAAACTTTCTGTGATCCAGCAATGTTGTTTCTTGGAGAACAAGACTGAATGGGAATGCCCATACCTCTTTGAGGCTAACCTATCTCTGTTCAGGGGGCACTGCCAACTGCCCCACTCCACCAGAGAAGGAGCTTACCAGCAGTGGCGGCACTTGCCCAGATTTCTGCGGGAAACGTGAGTAAATGCCTTGGAGGGAGTGTCAGACACAGTTACAGTGACGCATGATATTTATAACAAAGTGTGGGGGAAGGTGTCACATCACATTACACTGATGCTCCAGCACAGGAGACTCAGAGGGATACTGCAGGATGTGTGTCTGTGTGTGTTGTGGGGCCGGGGAGAAGTCTGCTCCAAAAATATTGATTCTTCTCTGCAGCCCTGGCAGCATACCAGGAGACACCCAGCTTCCCCTGGGGAAATGGTCTTTTTGAGCCCATCCGTGCTCCAGCACAAGATGTAGCCTGGCCACTGTCATCAGTCAATGCAGGACAATTGGCTCGCTCCACCTGGGACTGCTTCCCCACCAGTGAGCTTCTGCTCTGTTTCACAGAGGCCTGCCCAAGAGGCGGCATAGTCTAGTGCAGGGGTCAGCAACCTTTCAGAAGTGCTGTGCCGAGTCTTCATTTATTCATGCTAATTTAAGGTTTTGCGTGCCAGTTACACATTTTAACGTTTTTAGAAGGTCTCTTTCTATATGTCTATAATACATAACTAAACTATTGTTGTATGTAAAGTAAATGAGGGTTTTAAAATGTTTAAGAAGTTTCATTTAAAATTAAATTAAAATGCAGAGCCCCCCGGACCAGTGGCCAGGACCCAGGCAATGTGAGTGCCACTGAAAATCAGCTTGCGTGCCACCTTTGGCACATGTCCCATAGGTTTCCTACCCCTGGACTAGTTGTTAGAGGAGGTGAGGAGGGTCAGGGTTGGTGAAGCCAAATTCAACCTTAGCAAAAGCAACTCTCCACACTAAATTCAGGGCTGATGTAATCAGTGAGTAAATTGGCTATCAGGGGAACTTAATTGCGATCTTCTGGGTCCTTAAGCATAGGACCGTCCTTTCTGTCCACTAAAGATCTGGAGAGTTTGCTGGACTTTAAATCTCCCTCAGTCCTTCCAGGTAGATACAAAGAGGAAAACATCCACCCATGTCACAAAGTCCATATCTGTCTAGGATGACAGTCCCATTGTTCTTCCCTTCTCTTTGAGGCAGTCAATGCTGCTGTGAGTTTTGATATCTGCCATTGCAGCAGGAGCTCTGGAGCTCCCACCAATGGTCAGTGACCTGTCAGGGGAGATGAAGTGCCTCCAGCAACAAGGCAGCAGTGAAGGGAGTAGTCTGGATAGGACATCTCCTGCCTGGTCTCTTGGAGGTGGGGAAATGACTGGCTGCCACAACTCATGGACATTTCTTGATAGTGAATAATAAGCAGCGGTAGGAGTGGTTGTAACAGGGAGATCTCCAACCTCAGCTCTAATGCCCTGTGGACCTGCAGTCATTCCCTCATTATCTGATTATTACACATGCAAACCTCACAGCCTGCTGCACAGGGAATGGGCTTCTTTCCCAGCTTCCTTGTCCTTTCATCTGATCAGCTTCTGAAGCATTAGAGTGCTTGCTCCCCATTGTTTGTCTTCAGGAACATGAAGGCAGAGATTCTCTCTCTCCAATCCAGCTGAAACTTTGAATGGAATTGCCACTATTCAGCCATGTCAGCTGAAACGTTCCCACAATCCAGCACCAAACTGCGGACTGAGAAATCGACACACATTAATCCCAGCCACACACTTGCCATATGCAGCCGTAATGCTCCCAACCATGCCGCAAGAGCGTGAATGCCAACCACAGGGCAGGCTGTTAAAAACCAGGGCACAAAATCCCAAAGGAGCTGTGAATTCTAAACTTAGATTTCACCAACCAACTGCACCAAGTGCAAACTCCTCAGGAGCTATAACTGCCTAAGCATGGAGTTTCAGACAGTCCCCTTGGGTATCCCAGACTGTCTTGCCACTCAAGCAAGCGTATCTCTATGATAGATCTTTCCTTACACCAAGAATCATAGTAATATTCAGGTTAGTCCCAGTCCCAACAGATCAGTCACTTTCACTTACCCCTGGTCAATTGCATGTTAGGTCTCACTCCGCAGACAATCCTATAGTAAATGATATGAAGATTTGTTAAATAGGGAAAGAAAATTGGAGAGTTATTTACAAGGTTAAAGAAAGCAAACAGAGACACATGAATGAGTTACAGTCGTAGGTTTCAAAAGGTAATATACTGTTCTGTAATCAGCAAGCTCGATTTGTCCTTTAGGACTAACACTGGCTAAGCAGCTGGGGAATCTCTTGCTTATGCCTAGGACTATCTTTGCTCTGCTTCCTCACTACCCCGCAAGAGGGAAAGCAACACAGAGATACCTAGTGGTTAGTTCCCTTGGTCTGGGCCTTTTTATCCCCCTCCTGCCATGTGCAAACTGAGTTGATAGAAGGAGTTTGCTTGCATGACTCATCTTCACAGGGCAGAGAGCAGAACAACAATAATTTTCTTTGGTCCTTGTGTTGATGGTTTGTCCATCCAGATGTGGAGAGTTTCCAGTGGTACAATCCAACCAGAGTCAATGGGTCGCCTCTTTTATATACAACTGCTCAAATATTACATTTCAGTATGGAATACAGGTATTACAAATGAGATTAATGCAGGCAGCAACCCACAAGCCTTCGATCTAGTCAGAACACTAAATGGTTTCTTATAATTCTAAGACCTGTTTTATCACTATTAACCCACAAGTGAGCCAGGCAGATTCCAGCCATGTATCTGTCAGTGTCCAGTTCAGACATGGGGACTTTGGCATGAGCTGGCACCTGGTCTGCCAGCATCGCAGCAGCCAGACAAGCTCACCTGGAGCAGAGACACAAACATGCATGACACAAACACACACATTGATGCCAGTCATGCATCGATAGGCAAGATGTAGTGTTCACACACACACAACACACTCACACTCATTCACTGGTAGACGTGGGAATGGTATATACCTATACAAACATATGAATGCATTGATAGACATTGGAGTAGTGTTTATATAGACATGGGAGTAGTGTACATACAGACACATACATACTGTGGTAGACATGGGAGTAGTGTTGTAGAGAGCGTGAGAAATTTCTGTTGTATTTTTATGAAAAATATGCCTGCCTTAGTTTCTCCACTCACTTTTGGATTGTTACCCATTGGGTTTGAAGGGGTTAACTTCTTTTCTGGGGCAGGGGATAACCAAAGGGGTGATGCAGTGCCATGTTGGGAATGGGGTGGGTGGGTTATGTATGGTCTTTCAGGAACTGCCCATGTGTGAACAGAGCTACCCTGAAATACAGTGGAGACCACTGACCAGCAACTAACCTTTAATGACTGTCGGCCCAGGGAAGCAGGACAAGTAACTGGAACTGGAGACAAAGAACAGAGGTGTGAGGAGGCTGCAATAAGATCTGCTGTACCAGGGCAGGAAAGTTAGCCCTGGACATTTGGGGCAAGACCTGTGTGCTGCAAGCATAACATAGGCTTTGCATTACCAGTCTAACCTAATGACCCTAAACACTGTATTACAGCAGCTTATAAATGAGACCCAGTTTTGAAAAGTCTGTCCTACGTCGCTGCAAACATCTGCTGGTTGCATTGCTCCCAAGATGGGCAGTCTCCAACAGGGGCTCTTTAGACCTGCTGCAGGAGCACTGGTGAAAAACAAGGGTGCTGAAGCCAGGGACCCAGGCTAGGAGGGGCAGCCTAGAGCCTAGCCTGAAGAAAAGTGCACTCCCAGGGAGATAGAAGTGGGAGTAGCGTGTATATATGTATATACACACATTCACAAGTAGCTATGGGAGTAGAGTATACACACACATGGATAGACATAGGAGTTGTGTATACACACACCCACAGATAGAGATGGGAGTAGCATGTACATACACACACACACACACACACACACAGTAACACTATAATCTCCTGCTCTTTCTCACTGATTATTCATATCATTGTGGAATCTCAGCACAATGCTATGTACTCATTAACCAGGCTCCTGTGGCTAATTGCTCAGGACTAACTTTTGACAGGAAACGTTCAGCTGTTATTGCCAAAGTACAATCATCTGCTAGGAGGAGTGTGGACACGTGAGCTGATGCTGCGAGCTAGAGGCACTGCTCACTGCCCTGCAGTGCTGTTCAGCGGTATTCCTCCTGCAGGTGGAATTGCAGACATGGATTATACATCTCCCGCCGCCAGGCCAGATGCCCATAATGGTGAATGGAGCCCACTGTGCTCTGGCTGTGTGTGCACATGCGTGCACAGGTTGTGTCCTTGCTTTGTGTATGCTGCTGTGGCCTGTGGTTCAGTGCATGTTAGTGCCCTTCTTTCTCTCATCCCAGGGATGTTTCGCCATCCCTCTGCCACATCTTCTGTGATATGACAAATACAGAAAGTGTATCCACCCATTTTGATGCCCTGCAGCCCTTCCTAGTGCTGTGCCAGCACTTCTTGCTATCCCTACTCCTCTTTCTCCTTGGCCTGTCACTTTGTCCCCCCCTGCAGAGATTCCTGCTTTTCCCCTTGTCCAGCTTTCAGCTGCCCAGGGTCTGAAGAGAGTGATGTCCTTTCTCAGAGCAATTCCAGGCAGGATCTAAAGTCACAGCTTCATCCAGCATCAGTGAGTGACTGGCTGTTATTCTCAGCACTAGCTTTCTCAGTACCAGCTTTTTATTCCCCCGGTATCTCCGTGCTGTCACCTCTTGTTTGCATGCAGCCTTGGGTACGTGTGACCTTGAACCCATGGCTTGCCCCTTACAAGGCAGCTTCCAAAACGCCCTAAAATTAAAGCATCAAAGCACTGAGCAGCACTATCAGCAGATGCTGCAGATGGAACAGCAGGGTTTGGCTGCGGCTGTTTGGGGGAAGGAGTCTCTGAAATGATGTAAAATCCTGTCCCTTTCCAGTGCTGCAATGTGAATTTGCACATGTCCATTGCTGAGTGAAGAGACCATTAATCTTCATATGGAAATAAATGCTGTTCATCTCAACTCTAGCCCCCTGCTGCCTCCCATAGGGCTCACTTGCCAGCCACTCTGCCCAGAGATAATCCACAAGCAATCTTGTACAATATCCTCCTTTTGGACAGTGTTTTCAACCATTTTTTCATTGGTGCCCCCCTGCCCTAAAACATTTCAAATGGAGGTACGGACCCTTTGGAAATCTTAGACATAGTCTGCAGATCCTCAAGGGTCCACAGACCACAGGTTGCAAACTACTGCTTTAGGATATTGCTAAGACCTGAGCTCACAAACTTATGGCATGAAACTTGCAGTGCTTGGAAGAAACATAGAGGGGCAGATGGCACAGGTTGTTGAGCAGCCCCTCCATAGCTGGACTCTACAGCATTCTGGAAAGGTGGAGTCCTTTGTTAGCACAGCTGTAATTGCTGCTGAATCTCATAGCTGCTTTCTGAAGCAAAGTTGGGTATCAGGAAAGATTGAAGCCTTGTCAGGGCAGGTCCCATTCATCTCAGCGTAGGGGCTGGACAAGTATTTTGCTAAGTGAGAACCATTGAGTGGTGATATGTAACAGTGATTGTGCATTCACATGATATCTGTGCACACCTGCCTGAGTTGAGGTGTCTCTAGATTGTATATGTGATGTGTAGAAGGGCTCGGCCGAGGCCTGTCCCTCCGCGGGACTGTGGGGGATCCCACTGCCTCGCTACAGATGTTTATGCACTTATGTAATGTGTGCATACCCGGGTGTGATTTGATTTCAATGCATTTGTGTTGCTATCTGTGTGTGCGCTATGTGTGCACACATTACTAATGGCAGAGAGTGAGGTGACTGCAGTATTCCTATGCATGTATTTGTAATGTGGAAGCCTGCTTGAGTGGGTCTGTAATGTGTTTAGGCATATGCATGACTGGGCATAGGTGTGATGATCATGTAGGTGGCTCGTGTATGGGAGTGACAAACATGTGTTTGTGTGTGTGCACATGTGCATGATGTGAGTCTTGCCCTGTGTACTATTAGCCAGGATGGGCAGGGATGGTGTCACTAGCCTCTGTTTGCCAGAAGCTGGGAATGGGCGTTAGGGGATGGATACTTGATCATTACTTGTTCTGTTCATTCACTGTGAGGCACCTGCCATTGGCCGCTGTTGAAAGACAGGATACTGGGCTAGATGGACCTTTGGTCTGACCCATTCTGGCCACTCTTATGTTCCTACTGTGTCTATACACGTGTGAAGTGTAGCTGTCTGCCTGCAATATGTTTATGGATGTGTATGGCTATGTGTTTGTGTCACCTGCATGAAGATGTGATCTGTATTTGAGACATGAACATGCATGAATATGTGTGCATATATGATTGACATAAATATGCCCCTGTATATTATATATGTGTGGGGGGGATGCCCCATGCATTCCTGTGTTTCTTGCATGTGTTCATGTGTGGATGTGATTGAGTTTGTGTTCTGTATGTGCAGGTGTATAATGTGCATTGTGCGTGTGTTGTCCCTGTGAATGTCTGTAAATGTGTATGTGCTGTGTATTTTTGCATTTATAATATACTGATGCATGCATGTGTTAGTGTGATGTGTGATATGTTTGTGTGTGCATGTGTCTGAAGTGTATTTGTGTTGTTTGTACGTCTGCATGTATATCTCTGGTTATGAATGCTTGCTCATTCTAAGCTGTCTCTGTCATCTGCGGGCTTTTCTCTTTTTGTGTTGTTTCTTTAAATGCCACTGTGCTGGGATGCAGGGTTATTTTGTCTGTAATGTGGGCACCGTTCCCCTGAATATGCAGGCAATTGAAAGAGGGCCTCCTTGCCCCATTTCAGCCTGTGACTGAGGCAAGGTGCCGCTTTCCCAGGATTCATTTGGGCATGTTGGAGCCAGGCGTTCAATTTTTTTCTTTGACTTCATATCCTTTTTGATTGCGCAGCTCCTAGGTGTATGACAGAGAAGGGACCAATTCTTACTCATTCCGGAGAGGGAGGGATCAGACAGAGTGCGGGTTCATGAGCAAAGGAAGAAACCGGTGACTTTCCCTAGCAATACGTGAAATTCCGATGAAACGATTTTCTTTGGCTCTTCACAGAGAGGTTTATCTGTTTGCTCCCCACTGGGGTCGGGTTTCCGGTGTTCCAGTGGGATTGGAACAGTCCAGATTAGCTGTGTATCTTCAGCCTCTCATTAGCTCTCTTTGCTGTGTTGTTATTGACCTACGCAGGATAGAAAGTAGGTCAAGCCACGCTGATGAGGCTGGATGTGGCACTGTAATGTAAATCAGTATAAATGAGGGCGTCCGTTTGCCAAGCCATCAGTGCATGCTTTGGGGTGGGTCGTGTCTAATGTGTCCAGGGGATGTAATTAGTCAGGAGTTTTCCCCAGAGCTGTCAGTCAGAAGCACACGGTGATTGGGAGATGTTCTGTGTTCTATTCCGTAGAGGTTCTTTTTCTGTGCTTGTCACTGGAGGTGCAGGTAAGGTGGACTTTTGGTGGGAGCATCCAGCATCAATAGGGAGGGGCACTTAAGGACCATACACCTAGAACTTGGTTTCTGGGCAGGTGCTGGTTAGAAATGTCTCTTTACCTGTCAGCAACTTCTGTACAAACCAGAGGACAAGCCAGCTCCACTCAGGGGGGATCAACAGCAGGATTCCACTGGTTCGCAGCCTCACAGCAGCTTTTGCATTCGTCCGTTGTTGCTGAACCTTGTTGACATAGGAGTGGTTTTTGCTGTGCCTGTCTGAGGTCCCATGAAGCTGCCAGGATCAGCCTTAGCCACCAACAAAGCAAGTGGCCATTTGGGATCCCTTGCAAACTTTGCAGTTCAGGGCTCAGTGGGACTAGAGCAGGAGGCAACCTGTGGTGTGATCCACTGCTGGCAGTGCGGGGGGCCTACTTTGGGGTGAAAGGAGGAGGGAGAGGCCTGTAAACTGCAAGCTTTTCCCTGTGCTCCAGTGGCATTACAAAAGCCACTACTTCAATCAAAAGGCTCCTTACAGAGACTTAGGTGTCTGGTGAGAAAAGTTTCCAGGATGAGAAGCAGAGAGCAGCCTCAGCTGGTCTTGTCCTCAGCGTGTCACATGCTCGGAGTGAGATGTCACATTGCATTAGCCTCACTTTCCAGCGGGGCAGACGCAGCTGGCGTTCTCGGTGTGACTGCTGAAGGGGCTCCCGGCGCCATCCCCAGGAAGAAGAGGAGGAGGAAAAACAACATAGAAATGCAAGCAGGACTGACTCCCAAGCACAGCGGGAGTGAGGCAGTGCGAGGGGCTGGAGGGAGATGAGACTGGGGCCATGAAGACACAGAGCATGGCACTGCCTACAGGGCAGGCTTGGCTGTCCATGCTAATCACAATTACCCTAGGACTCATTTGCATGCCATCATCAGATTGGTAGCCAGGCTGGCCAGAACCACTTCTCTGCTGCATGGAATAAGTCTCTGCAGAAGGGAATCTAGCGCCAGCATCATGTTGAGCTTCACACACATGCATGTTGCATTATGGGAAGAGTGGAAGGGCTGGCTCTTGCTCCCCAGTGGAAAAACCCCATGGATCCAGTTGGGGCCCCTTCCCAGGGGCACGGTAGCTAGGTGGCTATGTAGGGTAAAAGCAGCAAGACTATTTGGTCATAAGGTGGATTGGATGCTTCAAATGAGCGTCCATCAGCACAGAGAGGGAGAAAGCCCGATCCTGCACCACCTGCAAAGTGCAGGGAGCATTTGGTGCCTGCCAAATTGCTGCAAGCTGGAGGATGCTCAGCACCTGCCTGGCCGTGCTAGGGTCAGGCCCACATTGCACTGGTCCCTGCCTCCATCACTGGCAAATTATCCCCCAAATGTCCACAATTGCTCTCAACCCAAATGCTGCAGATCCAGCGTTACTCTGAAGGGCAGGCTCATCTGCCACCGACTTTGAGGATCGCTCAGCCCGCCAGACACTGATATGCATCCTTCTCGGGGGTGGTGGATGGCAAAGGAGCAGAGCACATGAACGCTGCCTGTCAGGGAAACGCTTTGGTCAAGGACACAAAGGAAACATCAGCAGTTATGGGGAATGACAGAGCGCACAAAGCCTTGCTCTAAAGGCTAACGGGAAATCACAAGGCAAACTGTATGGAACTCAAATGGACATGCGGCTGAGTCAGCCTGACTGAGCTGCATGCCTGCTGCCCTCACGTGCAGGGTGCTGAGTTCTCTGTGCTCTCAGCAAGGTCAATGGGAGTAGAGGATTATTAGCCCCTTGCAGGTCAGGACCCCATGATTCACAGATCTGACCTTTTCCATGTCAACTCCGAACTGGGAGTCCTAGAAATGCTACTGCTTAGTCTAGTGCAAAACTGCATCTGCCAGGTGGGAGGCTGTGCTCAGCAGCAGCTCATTATGAGTGATGGCCCTAGCTTCCCAGTCACATTTGCATTCCTCTTACACACAGCCGCCACCATGCCGCTGTATGATTGTGATTTACTGACATCACAGACACTGCATCACAGAATTGAATTTATGGGAGGCCGAATTTATGATTAGAGAAATGAACCCTTCACAACTTAACGCTTCCCCCTCCCACCGCACTCCCCATTCTGCTTCAGGATGACTCCGCTGTGCAGGGTCTCATGTACTTTCCAGGACCATGGTCAATATTTTGCCTTGTCGTGTTGGAAAGTTATGGTGTGTGGGATTGCAGAAAAAAAAAAGTTTCCCTGGGGGAGGGTGCTATTTCATGGTTAGAGCTGAGTCCTGAGAGTCAGGACTCCTGAAATCTATTCACATAGCTGCCAGGTAGTGTGGTCTTGGGGTTAAAGCAGCAATGTAGTAGGTTAGACTCCTGGCTTCTATTCCTATCACTGGGAAGACACATTGGTTAGAACAGCATTCAGGACTGCTGCATTCTAGTCCCACCTTGAGAGACCGACAGCCTGATCTCGTGGATCAGGCGTGGGAGCCAGGACCCCTGGGTTGTGTATTTATGTTTGTGATGCTTGGATAAAAGATGCCATGAAAATGCAAAATACTCTTGTCATATTTGTCACACACAAGAAAGACAAGCAGGCCCTTTCAGTAACAAGCAGAGACAGAAAGAAAAACAACAGCGCTAGCTAGCAAGAACAAATAGAATTCCTCAGTGCCGGGAAAGAGAGAGAACACAGTGGTCACTCAAGGTATATTGACCCTTATGGCGGCATGTAGAATACAGCTGCTGCATGCCCACCTAGCATGGGTATGAACCGCAGTTTGAATGGCACAGCTTAAGGGAGTAGAGTGGACTGCCACACATGCCTGAAGCCCCAAAGTATACTCTGCACAGCTCTCTACATCCCCAAGCCATGCCCCCCATGTGTAGTGTGGGAGGCATTGGAGAAAGATTCCAGTAGCGGGAATGCAGCGGGGAAAAGCTCCGGCAGCTCCCCACCGTCAGAGCCTTTCCCCACTACCAGAGCCTTTCAATGCCGCATGGAGCTATACACTGCAATGACAATCATGGAGACAGTCTGCCTTTCACTGTGGTGTGTAGACAAGGTCTCAGCTCCTGCTCCCTTGAACTGACCAGCTGCACACCGCTTCCCAACACACAAACAGGGAGATTAATTTGCCCTGAGTTTTCTCCAGCTGTCCTTGATTTGTCCCTGGTCTAAGCTGATTGATTTCGGTGGAGTTACTCCTGATTTATACTGGCGCAGGTGAGAGCAGAATGAGGGCCATCTTTCTCTCTAGCTGAGGAACACCATTCCAGAGCAGCAGCACAGCCCTGTCCAGCTGCAGACTGGGCATTGCTTGCAAGTCATCGGATGGGCTCTCAACCAACTGGCTGGCACTGAGGTAGTGCTGGGAAAAAACTGAGGACTTGGGCAGAGAGCGCATATTGTTGCCGGAAGGAGTGGTCGCAAACACCAGCACAAGGCCCAGAAGGTGCCTGTCTGGGGACACAGGCTGGGGCAGCAGGATGGTAAGATGCTGTGTATTTAACACCAGGGACTCGGTCCATTGTGGGCAGGGTGTTGTGATTCTTGTAGGGGCCCTCTGAATGACCCCTTGTCCTAATTGAGGTGTTGGTGATTTATATCTGAGCACAGCAGTTGGCGTGGGGGTTAATTCTGCCTCCCTGAAGGATGTAGAAGGGAAGCAAAGGGCTGGGGCCTAGTGGGAGGTATGTGGGGAGTCTGCAGACCTGGCTGCCCCCACTGCAGAACCTGGGTTCAAGCTGGGAAAAAGGAAAGTTTCCCCTTCTTCCAAAGGCCTTCTGTGCTTTGGGGTGATGCTTTGCCTCTCGTCTGGTTACTTCACCCAGGTGTGTTCCCATGTTGCGGTGATGCCCTTAACATTTCCTGCAGATTCTCAGCTCTGCAGCCTGGGAATCTTCCATCAATATGCAAGCCTGCAACATTTCCCCATCGGTCTCCTTTCTTTGAACTCTCCTGGCCTGTTCTCTTTCCCCAAAGGATGGGGGGAGCTGACTGCCTTCCCTCTGCCTTCCAGGAGCACGCACTACCATGAGTCGGATTAATATCCCTGTAGGAGTTCTATGAGCCATTGATCCAGTATAATCCCCATCCAAAGGGAAATGCATACGTACAGCCCACAGACAATGGACCCTTCCTTCCTTTATAGCATTTGGGCTCTGAAGCTTGTGAAACGAGGATCCACTTGTGTATCAGGAATGGATTTTACAGGCTTGGCTTGAATCGTTTTCTTCCACATCTCGATGAGCCCCGAGGAAGGTCCTTTGGGTGACCTCCACCCTCTCCCCGAACCCAGAGGCATTGCTTCAGTGACATTCTGGTTCCTCTTGTACTCTTCGGCATCATTAGGTGGCCCCCTCTTCCCCCCCACCTCAACCCCGGAGCCATGGAACAGGCCAGAGTGCAGAGAAGGAGCAGAGTCCCTGTCAAAGGGCTTTTGGAGTAAAACATTGGGCCCGATATGGAATTAGCTACTGCAGCTACTGACGTGGGCCCTAGGGAGGAGCAGGGGGTTGTGGCCTGCTCCTCATAAACACAGGCTTTTGGGATCACTGTCAAGTCAGTATCTCTGCTCCCCTGGGAGAAACCAGTGCTGTAACACACCAGCCTTTCTGCCCCAAATCTTTGCTGCTGCCCATTCCTGTGCAGAAATCCTGCTGTTTGTGACCTTGCACAGGTAACCATAGGTTTCTGCCCTATGTTCCTTCACAAGTGGTTCCCCTCTGATCTCAGGCCAGAAGTGAAATGAAAACAGCAGTTTCCAGGTGACTAGCCAGGTGCGATTACAGTGTAGGGCGGGGTCTGCCTGGGGACCACAGGCAGGAAAAACAAAAATCCCACACAATCAACAGCTTTGCATTTGGGATTTTGCTGCCGGCATCTGAAAGCTGGTAAATATTACGAATTCCTCCTGACTTGAAAATAAAAAAACCCTTATCCATTAAGCACTTCATCCACCCACCCTGCCTCCTTCTCCAAGGCTGCGCTTCCAGACAAACTGGAGTAATAATCACAACAGAAGAGGAGGAAAGCATTTATAGAAGATATCTGGGGCCAACTTGGCATTTTAACACCACTGGATCAAATTCATCCCAGGTGTAAGAAGGACATAATGCTGCAATGGAGCCCTGCCAGTTTACACCAGGGGTGAGTTTGACCCTGGGAGTATTGCAATGTCCCCATCCTCTGGAGCTAATTTGGAATTTCCTCTGCTGTCTGCCTGATTGCCCTGGAGTTGATCAAAGCCAGCGAGGAAGCAGTGCCTGTATAAAACGTGTCTGGCCATGTCAGATCTCCTGTAAACAGTGTGATGGCTTAATGACTGACAACTCAAAGACATCTTTATCAGGTGCTCTTCAAAAATCCCCAAGGGAAAGCTGTAGGCCTGGCTTCTGTCAACGGAGAGCTGCAGGCACAGCTTGACTGAGAAACCAAATTGCTTCTAACAGGGGTTTGAAACAGGGCTAGTGCACTGGCTTAGTAAATCGGCATGCCACTAGCAAACAGGAGGGTTGTGCTCAACTTGTGTTGCCGCACAAATCCAGCCTGTCTGAGCTGAGGAGCTTTGCAGATGTGTTCCTGCTAATGCTGCAGGTGCACGATAAATAATGCAGGAGTTTAGCGGTTTTGGGGCTGTGGGCTAAGATTAAAGGTGCTGCAAATTTGCATCTTCAAGGGGGTGCTGGGCAGTGGGTTCAGGTGAATAGGGAGAAGCGTGTTAAAGGGGGAGCACAAGGTGCAAACCGGGCTTTGCAACCCCAACTGAATTGATCGATCTGTGCTCCAGTCTTCAGGCCTGATCTCTGCCCTGGGAATTAGCACTCTCCAAATCAGGCCTTTATCTATTTATATAATATTTTTGCAAGGAGAACATTAGGGGAGAGCGAACATTGAAGGACATCAGTGCTTCGCCAGGGCTGTGCTCATTTCTCTCCTCAGTTGAATCCAGCCTGTGGGGACACCGTTCTCATTTCCATCCATCCTTCTCCAGAATACCCCTGGCTCAGATCCTCAGAAGAATTTGAGCCCCTACCTCCCATTGATTTCAATACCTTTGAGGATCTGTCCCCCAGTCCTTCCCAGTGCTCTCTGGCTGAGTGATGTAGACTGAACTGACAAGGAAATGCATCAGGTGGACAGGTCCTAAACCTATGGAGCCCTTACAGCAAGCATTCTACTTATTGACATTTTATTCTGACATTTATTAGCAGAGCCCCGGTACCTGTAATAAAGACTTATAGAAGTGTCGCAGCACGTTCTCATTGATCCCATTCGTGTGACACCAGTAGGAGGGCCAACAATGGAGAAAGGAAAACACTCTTTATTTTCCTCTTTCCCTTGGGCTGACTTGCTGGCAGCAAAGGGCTGTGGGTAAGGGGAAAGCCAGGCTGGGAGAGGCCCATCCAGTCTGGTATCCAAGGTGACAATGGAAGTGATGCGGGTTGGTCATGAGGAACAGCCAGGGAACAAGGTGGACCTGGTGTCTCTCCAGAGTGTTTGCTTCTTAGTGTTAGTCTTGGGGGCCCAATTGTTCATGTATTGCCAGGTGGATTGAGGGTCAGGACATTTGGGAACCCTTCTCTCTGATGTGTCTCTCGCCTCAGTCACTCTTGTTGGCGACATGTCTGTGGGTTAGTCTGCACTGTGGTGCTGGCCAGAGAGAACACGTTACACTGGACTGCTCCACTGCCTATTCAGGGTCAGAATTAGACTTTGAACCTTAAAGCCCTACTTGTCCATCTCCTACCTCTACTAGAAATGAATCCATGATCCCATAGGGTCCTGTGCAAGCTGTGAGGGGAGAGAGAAGCCAGGATAGCTGTTATTAGTAGGGCTAGGTGCTGTACATACACAGACTGAGACCGTCCCCACCTCAGAGAGATTACATGTTAAATAGACTAATGATGGGAAAAGAAACAGAGAATTGAAGTGACTTGGCCAAGGTTATACAGCAGGTCAGTGGCAGAGCCAGAAATAGATTCCGAATCTGTTGACACTCAAGCCAGCACCCTAGCCACTAGACAACACTGCCTCCCATGTCTAACCTCAGCAGAGGTTAGACATAGAGACCTGAAATCATCTTGCCTGGCTAAATAAATAATACCAGCTGTTTCTTTGGCCTCACAGCAAGCCCTGGTTCTTCCATTTTATTTCAGCAATGGAGCCCCAACCTGAATTTAGTTTTGCTGACAGCAGGGCTGCCTGGCTGTCTAATTCAGGACAGCAGACAGCTCCATCTCAGCATAGCTAGCATGATGGGAAAGGGTGTGCATTCCATTGATGTATCATCTCATACAGCTCCTTCGAATGCTTCAGAAGTCTGCCCTGGGGGGACTGTAGTTAGGTATAAAACTTGGGGAGCGTTGGATTAAGTACTGTGTATACAATTTGTGCTGAGCTATGGTGATCACCTTCTTCTGGCTCCTTGCCACTACCTGGGCTTTCAGACTCCAGAGGGGTTTTATTCTTTTTTTTTATTATTCTTTTATTTTTTTTAACACTTCTCATTGCTACTCACAAGTGCTGTTCTTGGAGAAGAGTGAATTGCAGCTTTTGAGCTATGAGAGTTCTCCATCTGCCCAGCCACAGTCCCCGGAGGGAGAACTCTCCATTTGTGCACTTGGGATTCAAATGTGCAAACATCACATTAGCCAAATGGCCCTTGTGGAAGGAGGACGGAGCTGGGAGAGGGTGTCTGGGGAGAGAGAGAGATGATTTAGCTCCATTATTCACGTGCAGAAGAAAACCACAAGTTCAGCTACCAGACTGGAGGAAGCTTTGCTATCTATTTACATAGAGGCGCAGCAGCCCGACAGCATGGGACTTCAGTCATGTCATCAGCTGGTTGTTGTGTCTCCATTGAAAGCAATAGGCCCAATATTTAATGGAGCTGCAGTGTTTCATACCAGCTGAGGATCTGGCTCACAAACTCCTGAATTCTAATCCAGGCTCTGTAACTTAATCGGTTGTGGCCTCAGGCCAGTCATGTCATCTTTCTATGCCTCAGTTTCCCCACTAGTAAAACTAGGATGATAATAAGAATGGGCTTGATTATTTATTTATGCCTGTGTAAATCAGAATGAAATCCATTGACATTACAGAGATCCTGGGACTCTCTGTGTCTTACATCTTGTGAAATCATTGACGTCTGTGCACACGTTTACTCCACACAGGTGTAAATGCCAATATGTGGTGTGGTGGGGAATTGTTGTTTAAAACCAAGTGAGACTGGCGTAGGCAGGAGAAGAATCAGGCCAGACCTCTCTAGGATTTCGTGCACATTAATTGGTTAGTGTTTGTACAGCTCTTTGAAGCTGCAAAGTCTGCACAAGTGCTAAGTATTATTATTAAGCAGCGATCCATTAGTTTTAATCATTGGCTAAGGCCCCATGGTGTTGTTTTCATCAGCAACGCATAGGTTTCTTTGGTTGTCCAAATACTTTTATTAAGAAGGCATTACGGCAAAAGAGTCCATCTGCAGTTCTTGATGAAGTACATATTCTGTGATTATACTAATTACATTTGGGCTACACTTCTGCATTTAGCAGTTGTGGAAGCATTCAAAGATGTACATTTGCAAATCAGCATCACCTGTGCTTGAATGGTTTAAGAAACACTGGGCTGCATTCTTCTCTCTCTCTCTCTCTTTTGCACCAGTTTTGCACCACTGTAACTGCATTGACTTCAATGGAATTACTCCCATGTTACAGCAGCATAACTTGGATTGGGGTCAGGCCCCTCAATGGTATGGGAAGCTCATCCACTGTACCATGATTCAAGGTTCCTGCCATATGTGTCAGGAGCTCAGCTGGCACTGGGCACAGTCACCTAGCAACCCAGTGAGCTCAGCTGGGCCCAATAAACCTTCACTACAGCCTGGTCTACGCTAGGAAATTAGATTGGTATATCTGCATCACTCAGGGGTGTTAAAAATCCACACCTCAGAACGATGCAGTTAAACCTTTCTAACCCCCAGTGCAGATAGTGCTAGGTCGATAGGAGAATTCTCCCCTTGGCCTAGCTACCACCGCTCAGAGAGGTGGACTGTCAACACCAATGGGAGAAGCTCTCCCATCAGCATATATGCCATCTGCACTGAAGTGTCTTGGCTGCAGTGTTTTAAGTGTAGACAAGCCCAAGTATAGACTGTGCTCCCACATTGGACAGAAGAGCCAACAGATCCCCATTTACAACCTGGTAGCAACAGCAGCACGAAGGTTGTGCGATGCATTCGACGCTTGCAGCTGCTCCAGCCCCAGTCCCAGCCCTTGTTCCAGCCCATGCCTGGTCCCACTCCAACCCTAGTCCCTACTTTCCTCAGAACTCCTGGCTCCAGCCACTGGCTTATCTCCTGATTACAACTCTGTTTCCTCCCCTTTGGTTCTGTTATGGTTCCTGACCCCTAGATTCGACCATTGGCTGGTTTTCTGATCACACCTCCAGGTCTCTCCTCTCTCATTTTGCTCCAACTATCAGGCCAGACTTCTGTTCTGAAGAATAGGTTGCACCACCTATACCCTGGTGTGTTAAAATATGTCCGTAGCTATCCTTCCATCTGGACTCACAGCTGAAGCCTCATAAGCGTAAGTTAGTGTAAATTAGGAGTGACTCCCCTGAAGACAACAGAGGCTAAAGTAAAAACAGAAACATGCCCTTAGAGTGTGTGCATGTGTAAACCATGTGTTTAAATGAATGCAGTTATGCCCCTGTGTTGCTAAACATGGGTTTGATTCTGACTTAACTAATTCCAGTTTAAATAAACAATAACTCAACTGAACTCAAATAAGTTACACTGGTGTAAAAACTAGAACAGAGCAAATTCAGTTTGGGGGATGAAACAAAAAACCACCCAAATTTCTAGTTCAATTCAAACCAAAACAACTTTTTTCAAAAATTTTCATCAAATTGCAAAATTAAAAAAAAAAATGAATCAACCAAAATATTTCGAGCTGACTCAAAACAAATTATTTTTTTTCTAGTTTTTCTGTTCATTTAGACTGTTTTGAGTGGTTTTTTTTTTTCATCCTTTCTTGTGACTTTAAAAAAACAATTGGCCAAATTTGAAATCGAGATGACTTTTTGGAACAAAATATTTCTAAATGACAAAGTTGAAACGAAACATTTTGACTCTTTCAACAATTTTACTTTTCAGCTGAAATCATTTATGGAATTTACCCTGCATTCAATGAATAGTTTTTCTTTCCACTCCCAAATGCAATTTTTTGACAAAAATTGTTTGAAAAAATTTCACCCATCTCTATTAAAAACTAGTGTGAGATTGCAATCTCACTCCTGTCTCTTGACATTCTGGCTCTGGTGCTGCTGTAAGTTGTTTATCTGATTCTCCTCTTACACCAGTTTTATGCCAATATAACTCCACTGGACCAGATGCTTGGGTTCTGTAGATCACCATAGCTCCACTGACATCAACAGAGCTGTGTCAATGTAAACCTGGATCATTTAGTTCAGTGGGGTTACTCTTGCTTTACACCAGTGTAAATCAGAGCAGAATATGGCCCATGATGTTGATGTGTGGATTTCTGTCTGAGACTGATGGTTTATTTTTGCAAACATATTATTTAAAAAAACCCACAGGCTACAGAAATAGCATTACACAATAAAGCCATAAACATCACACTAAAAAGGGGAGGGGAAAAACTACCAAGAGAACAAAGCAGGCATATTTCACTGTATTTGGCCAATCAAAAACCCAGTCACGGCATCTCAGAAAAAATACAGGAGCCTCCTTCCATTGCAGATGTATACCAATCAGAAGAAATATAATTTAAGGTCTCAAATTCTAAATTGAGATTTCTGCCTTATATTAGAAATCACTCATTCATTCATTAAGTCTCCTACTTGTGGATCATATAGTACATGCTTTGGATCACCCATTTCCAGAGAGGCCAATGGATCACCCATTTCCAGAGAGGCCAATGTTACAGCCTGCTCTATATTAAGGCTGAGGTGGGTGACGTTGGAAGCCATGACATCCCTCTAACATGTGCAAAGCCACCCATGAGGTCTTCTCCATCCAGCACTCGTTGGATCAAAAACATAAAGTTGGCAGGCTGGTATGGACTCCTGCAGATGGCCAAGCCACCTGAGCCAGCACTGAGTTATTTGGAAGACAGAATCAAAAGGATAATTTTTTTGGTGATTTCCTAAATTCTTCATCTCTCCAAGTGGTGGTTCCTCAGTTAAAATTTGAGGAGGAAGCTTTGAAAGCAGGCCAAGGGACTGTCTCTCTCTCTCTTGCCCCTAGTTCAACCAGACCTTGATCTTGGCTAGAGCCTCTGGATAATACTGATACCTGGAGCTGCTTTCTAGATCCTCCAACCAGTGTAGTACTGCAACACTGTCTGGTATTTAACAATGTTTTAGAGCTATGTAAATCCATCTTAACTTGATCTTTAATTATATTGTTTGGATTCGTTTCAAGGCAGTCTACTGAAATTTCTAGCTCCTGAATCTTAGGGGAACAGTTATCCAACTTTTGATCCATTTTCCTGGTAAGATTACAGAAAGTGTTTTAATATAATATCTTCCTCTCCTGTTGCTGAAGAAGCCAAATTTCCTGACAAGAGAACACTCTGTGTGTGTGTGTATGTGTGTGTGTGTGTGGTTATTACCTCAGATTACACACGTATAATGTCATGTATATGCCTGCATGTTGCATTGGGGTTATGTGTATGCTGGCAATGTGATTGCACACAACAGGGCTGAGGATCTGGTCCAGTATGATGTTGTTATTAATTGCACTAGAATAGTCCCCAGACCCCCCATGATCTGAAGTGCTGTACCAACACGTGGTAAGAGACAGTTCCTGAATCAAGGACCATACAGTCTAAGTAGTGTGACAAAGTTCCTCCTCCACCTTGGTGGGTCCTGCGCTTATTGGCGGATTTGTTCACCTCAGTGATCTTCCCTTCTTGTGGAACCCACAGTCTGAGTCAGCTCCTCCTGTGTCTGATCAGGAGTTGGGAGGTTTGGGGAACCCAGGCCTGCCCTCTACTCCGGTTCCCAGCCAGGGCCCTGTGGATTGCAGCTGTCTATAGTGCCTCCCTCTACAGTTGCAGGACAGCTACAACTCCCTGGACTACTTCCCTATGGCCTCCTCAAACACCTTCTTTATCCTTCACCACAGGACCTTCCTTCCTGGTGTCTGACAATGCTTGTCCTCCTCAATCCTCCAGCAGTACACTCTCTCACTCTCAGCTCCTTGCTTCTTGCCCCCAGCTCCTCACACACGCTCCTTCTCCTTTGGTCCTCCTTGCCTGACTGGGAGTGAGCTCCTTTTTTAAAGCCAGGTGCCTTGATTAGCCTGCCTTGAATTGGCTGCAGGTGTTCTATTAAAGTAGCTCTCTCTACTGCCTTCTAGAAGATCTTAATTGGCTCCAGGTGCCTTGATTAACCTGGAGCAACTGCCATTTGGTTACCAGGGTACTAGGGATTTGTTTAGCCTAGGGCTAACATACCTGTTTCTCAGTACTTTACTGTAGCCATCTGGCCTTGCCCCATCACAGTAGCCAAGACAGGGAAAAGAGGAGAGAAAGGAACTGTTATTCCCCCATTGTACAGATGGGCCTCTAAGGTACAGAAGTGTGCTCAAGGTCATGCAGCAGGTCTGCAACAGAGCTAGGAACTGATCCAAATCCAGTGGCTTACTTCCTCTTTACGCTGGATTTACAAGTACTCTTAACAGGGTTGAGAAGCTTGCCTAGTACATTGATGATTGTGAGTCAGATCCTCTGCTGGTGTAAATCTGTGTAGCTTCAATGGCACAATGTCGACTTGCAGAAGCTGAAGATCTGGCTCTGTACAGGTGTCTATGTCTTCGTGCTATCAGCTATGTGTTAACAAGTAGGTACCGGATGGCAGTCTTTCTAGACAGGTTCACCCACACTTGTGCTTGCAGAGATGTTGGTTAAGCTCATTGCTGGAAACACATTCTCATCCCTTGGCTATGCTCCTGGAGATGCTCTTGGTATCGGCATGCAAGGTTTCCACTGTAAATACAGGTTGCAGAGAAGTTTGCTTTATTTATTCGAGGAGAAGAGGAATAATGGACCTCCACTCACATGTAGAGAATTAATTCCCTTCTTCTGGTTCCCAATCATTGCTTATGTGAGCTTTAATCATTCTGCTCTTTGTACTAAGCGGGGCCCTTATGATCAATCAGAACTTTGAAGTTTTGATATAAAAATGTAAATGAAATGTATTTCCAAATGAATCCTTTCTTCCCCCAGTAACTCCCTCCATTTCTCTGTGAACGCACACAAAAAGCACAGCAGTGGTTGATAACGCTCAGTGCGATCCAGATTCTGAGCTGTTTTGTGAACGAGCCACATGTTTGCCTTTTTCCCCACCCCAATCTGATGGCTGTTTCTGCTCTTCTGCTATTATTTTTTTTTAAGCAGCGCTGCCCCCAGTACGTTCCTAGACAGTCTGATCAGATCAGTAGATGGAATGTTCTCTTGATTACCACTTTAAAAATAAAGGTGAGACTCATGGTGAAAACTTTGTTCTCCTGTGCATTGCATCTCTCTCTCTCTCTCCTTTTTACCCCTTTCACAGGTTAATTCTTAGAATATGTTCCCAGCCCAATCCCACCCTTTCCATCCACACACAAACCAGTCAGCAAGCACTCAGGACCCAGTTCCTAGGACCTGCAAGAGGGATGAGTCAGAGCCCGACTCCTGATATGACTCAATTCCAAGCCCTGTCATTTGTAGCGTGGACACAGCTCAAGCTGTAGACCTGTCAGGTCTGTTTAGTTCAGTGTGGGTGCATCAGCATGGCTGGAAGACCTGGGTCCAGCAATTGCAAAGCCCAGTTCCAATGTAGTGTGAGTGCTCAAGTGTGGGCTTGGATTTTGGAAACACTTGAGTCCACAGACGCAGGTTTACAATGCAGTGCAAATTTACCCTTAATGGCTTCAGAACTGAGGAGTGGTGTCTGTGTGTGTTTGTTTGTGTGGGGAGGGAGACAGGGACAGCGACACCAGAAACAGCCATGTGCCAGGCTGGGGAAGAGGAACTGAGCAGCATCTCTGCCTCAACAAGTTTTATGGCCATTAATAAATCAATCAAAGCATCCATGGGTGAAGCGGCAGTGGCTTGCTCCAGTCTACTCCAGGTAGGGGCAGAAAAAGACGATGTGAGAACATAGAAGGAGACCCATTGGAACAAACTGAAGCTGGGATTTTCTGGATAAGGGAGGCAGGCACATAACTCCCGCTAACATTCAAGGAGATAAGGATGCCTAAGTGCCTGTTAACTTGGCTCCTTTATGATGTCATTCATACCAGCCTGCTGCAACTGCCTGACTAGTTCTAGGTCTTGCTTCCTCCAGGAGCCAACGGCAAAAGCTTCAGAGGAGGACGTCCATTCCTTGCCTGAAATATGCACCCAGTAGCCCTACATGATACATACACACACTGCTGGCTATTAACTTATAGGAGGCTGAATGGAACTAAAAGGTTCCTTGCTGTTAAATGCTCTAAGTCCTGCTTCTCCCACCTTTCATCTTTAGGCTGGGGAGGCTGAATCATATGGTGAATGATGGCCGTGTTAATGTCTCTCTCTGCCCAGTAAAGTCGTGCAGAATGGAGAATTTCTCTCTGCATTCTTATTGGTGTTAGCAAATGGTACTGCTCTGCCCTGCAGTAGAGCAGTGGCCTGGCTTTCTGAAGATCACATCCAGTAAATGAGCCGCAATACTCACCCCATATCTCCCATGGAGCTGATGCAGTTTGTTAGTGCCTGTTCCTTTGGGCCCTGCAGGAAGAGTTTGTGTCAGTCTGCATGGAAATATTCTGAATCCTGCGGTGCTCTACCATCCCCTCTGTCTACTTAGGTTCTTACAGTGCTGGGGACCGCATAGCATCTGAGCTGCTCCCACAAGTAACAACCTTCTGGTTATTTATCTGAGTCTCAGGGTCTGTTTTACAACTGTGCCCAATTTCATTTCTAATTACAGATGTGTGTGTGTGGGGGTGTCCTGCATCAGATATTCTTTTGGGGTCCTATTCCATGAACCTCCAAAGGTCTAGATGCTCATCCATAGTGTCCTCTTTCTCCCAGTATCCTGGCTCCTCCAAACCCTTAAGATCCTATCAGAACTTGTCCAAACTTGAATGGGAAGAGGAACATTTGGTTTAATCTTAGAGCCAGAGTTGGCTCAGAAATTTGAATGCAGATCCCAACTGTCCTACACTTTGTGGGGATATTTGGAGGCAAGGATTTGGTTTGGGAGCATCTCTACTCTTTCTGAGTTTGATCCTGCTTTCCTTTATCCATTCGTGAGCACCAGTGGAGTTCTACGTGTCCCGGGAACACAGGATTGAGCACTAGCATTTGTACAGCACAGAGATCAATAATCACGATGAAAGCCTGGTGGAATTACTGGGACTTCTCCGTCTGCCTGGCCAGCTGGGAAATATCTGTACAGCAAATGCTCCCATGTTATTTCAGCACCTCCCAGTTGCAAATGACTGAAATCACCACAGTCACCAGCAGCAGATGAAAGCCATGGGAGTGGAAGCAACACCCATTTCAGAACTTCACAAGGATTCATCTGTGGAAAGGAGTGAAGACTGAGGAGCAGCAGTGGTTGGGATGGGCAGTGTGAGACAAGAAAAGGTTGTCATTTAATTTCAATCTGGTGCACCCACCTCTGCTTTAAATGTTCCTCTTAGTAACTTGCTGGGAAGCAAAAGCAGCCAAATCCAACAGACATCTCAGGGAAGCTGATAGCTTTATTAGTCCCTAAACTCTGGCTGTATTTTTGTTTTTATTTGCATGTGGTGTTTTGCTGATGATTCACTAAAATGTTTCCGTGTCAGAGCTCCTGCATCTGAGTCTCTTCCACAGCCGGCTTGCCAGGGGCACCAGTGTACTGCAAGCCACCTCAGCACTACGCTGTGAGGCACAAAGGGGCTCCACTGGCTCACGGGAGGGAAACCCATGGCGTGACAGCAGCCTGGGGCCAGGGTTCCCTAAGCACTAGTGCCACTGGGATGTGAGGCAGCACTGCATCTGGAGCCTGATCCAAAGTCTCCCAACGACTTCAGCGGGCTTCAGTACAGGCCCAAAGACAGCGCCATCCTATCCTGACATAGAGCGGGAAAGATGCAGGAGGGAGTCTCTTTTCCCCTCAGTGCAGCCGCTGGATGGGATAGATTGCACACTAGGCTGGCGGCCTAGTTAACATGCTTTGTGGCTCCATTGCCCCAGGGGTGTGCTCTGTGCTCAGCTGGCAAAGGGGCACGGGCAGGCCCACAGCCCCGTATGCAGCAGTCAGAGGCAGATGCCGGGGTGGAACACAACACATTTCCAAAGAGCACTGCAGACCGAATTGCTTCTAGCCTCCTGAGTCAGCCTAGCCTGGCCTGGCAGCATGGCTCCTGGGCTCTCCGTTCACAGACTACTCATCTGCTCCTACGCATACCTCCTTGCCGAGTGAGGAGAGTAGCATGGAAGGCACAGGCATGTTCTGAGGATTCCCGTGGAGCCTGCAGGTGGGGGAGTTTCCCTGGTTGTTGAATGAAATGTAAGATGCTGTGTGTAGCTAGGAAGAACGACTCCAGGGGGCCATGAAATGCATGCACACATTGGCAACAGCACGCACACGCACTTGTGTATATCCACAAATTTACACTCCCTCCACAGACACGCATGCCAAACAAATGCACACACACACACAGAGCTAGGTCCCTGGCCATCTTCACCCATTCAAACACACACTGAATGTGCACCCGTATCCAACACATGCATGCACACCTATAAACCCATCCCTCTTGCCCCCCACAGACATGTGCGCAAGCCTGCCCACCCGCAGACCCTTTCTCTCAGTGCTTTCCTAGGCAATGGCATGCAGTCAATCCCTCTGTGTAATCCCCTTTGAGAAGCTCCTATTCCCATTTGTGCAGAAATGCCTGCAATAAGCCTTTGTGGTAGGAGTCTGCTGCAGAAACCCAGATGCTAGGCAAAAGAACAAGGCAAAGACCCTCTCTCTGAATTTCACTCACCATTGTGCTTTTCCAAGGAGCTAGCGGGATGTCAGCTCAAATCCCCTGGATGGGACAATGGCAGTGGCGTGGCATGATGCCTCATCTTTTTCTTATGCACAGGGCACTCCTTTTCTATCAGTGATAGCGGCAGGCTGGTTCAACCCTCTGTGAGATGGTTAGGGAAACTTACTGCACCTGTAATAGTGCTGACAGAGTGAATCTTTGTCCCCTCACTTGTAACTGGAATTGAGTCAGCACTCTGCAGCATCCAAACATAGGTTATGTGGTTTCAATTCTGGCCCATTTTGTCAGCTGCCTAGAGGCAATTTATATTGACTGCTCTTGCCCTCAGTAGAACCTGTGCTGCTCCCATCAATGTCTCTCTCATGGTTTTCCTAGGCCGTTATCCAAGTGTAAGGCAAAGCTGGGGCTTAAGTCAAATGAGACTGCATTGCAGGGATTCACTTGCAGTAGGCAGAGGATTTGCACATTAAACAGTTTCATGGAATGATGATGGGGGACCCATAACTTTTTTTGCTGTCTCAGTTTTGTTTGTGGTTTAGTATTGTCAGCGTGTAGAGGCCTGGCATGTTTTATATTGTGTACAGAATTCTAGAACTGTGGTCAAATTTCCAATAGTGCCTAAATGACTTAGTCTGCTAAATCACATTTGAAAAGGGGACTTAGGCACCTTGGCAATTCACACCGATTTGGAATTCTTACCTTTGATAATATACTCTAAACAGATCCCACTCGAGGCTAGTTTGCCATGTTCTAGGACAAGGTCTTTGAATGTGTGTTAGATCTGGTTCTTTGTATTCTAGATCAATAGAGTAGTACATTCTGTAATGGGTAGCAAAGCACACTCTTGATTAGCCTTCAGCTTTCTAGATCAGATGATTGGTTTTAGAATGGGTACTGTGTGTGTTAGAGCTGGTCGTTCACTGATTCTAGATTCTGCAGCGTAGTGGTTTCTGGTCTGTATAATTGGTTCTAGGTTGGGCAGTTATCTTTTAGATTATAGTTGGTAGAGTCTATAATTCACAATACCTAGCTTTTATAAAGTGTTTTTCATGAGTACATCTTAAAGTATGTCACCAAGAAAGTCAGTATCATTATGCCTGTTTTATAGATTGGAAACTGAGGTGCAGAGAGGTGAAATGACCTGGCAAGTAACTCAACACGCTAAGGGCAGAGCTAGGACTCAAACCCTCATCTCTTGAACCCTAGGTGCATGCTCCTCATGCCCTTTCTGAAAGAATATGTTTTGCACTAAGTAATTCATTAGGTTCTAGACTTATGTGACTTAGTGGTTTATAGCTAAGACAGTCAAGTTAGTAGATCATAGATTAGATTTCTTAGAGGCTAGTTTATTTCTAAGTTGGATAGTGAGGGGGTTCTAGATCAGAGAGAGTATTTTGGGGTATGGATAGAGTCTGGATTAATCCGGTTAACAGGTTCTTTTTTATGCAATCTAGTAGTTTTCTTTCCCATTTATTCAGAAGAGTGAGGTCCATGTGAGTTCATTACATTAAAAAGAGTTTATGATTTCTTTGTTATGGACATTCAATATAAATTGATATGAAATAAGCATTTTAGGCCAATTTAATCAATTAACTGTATGGTTCATCCTTCTGATTTTTTCCCCTTCTGATTGACTTGAAGCCTCCTCTCTTCCCATGTTCACTGCCAGGATCATTCTTGGCCAGTACTTGCTGCTCCTTCTTTAATCTCATTGATTGGCTTGTTCAAGAGATGGACATGAAACAAAACCTCAGATATGAAGAACAGCCCTCAATCCAGGGTCTTTGAGACTCAGGTCTGGATCTAAATTTGTCCAGTCTGGTTCACTTCAAGCCCGTTCTGGTGTGCAGCAGTCCAGTACCATAATGGGACAGTTGCACTCGAGTTAACATTTTCCCTTAAACACTAGAGGAATATTCTTGGAAACAGTGAGTTCTAATCCAGTGTTGTAGCAAACCCATGGACAGACAAGATTGCTCTTGTCTGAACCAGAAACCTGATTCTAAAGGGCAAATTCTTAGCACACAATAAGACTTACAGCTACCTGAAAGGGGCAGCTGGGGAGTCCCCTGACACAAGGGAATCTCCAAGCTATGCCACCTGCCTCCTCCCCACATAAGGGGCATTCCAAGGCAGGGAGGAGCATGACGGGGCAGAATAGGGGAGAGGCCAGTGTACTTGATTCCAGCAAGTGGAATGGTCCATAGTAGAATGTTGCAGGTGGTATAAGTTTTAGCAGCTCTGAGGTTGTTCTGTATTACACTACAGACTGTTTTGGCTCTTGGCCAACCCCAGGATTCGGAGAGGTAGAAAGGTGGCTTAGAGTCACCCTTGTCTTTCTTACCTCAGGTGCATTGATAAACCCTAAGATTCACATTCATTCAGTTGGGAAACACAAGCCTGCCATGGGACCTATATGTCTAATCACTCTCATCTTGTGGAGTGGGGGTTATACAATGGGGCCCCCATCTTGGATTGGAGTTTCTCTGGGTGCTACTGGGAGATAAATAATAATAATGAATTAGGAATAAAACAGAAGAGAATAATTGAATCTGGACTGTACTGTGATCTAGTGGGTAGAGCACTGAACAGGCACTCAGGAGACCTAGGTTCCAAATCCCAGCTGTTCCATAGATGCCCTGTGAAAATCTAAATGTATTTGAAATGTACTATGTAGCTGATTCTGTGAATGAGGGTGATCTGCATTTGTCATCAATTTTGTCCTTGGGCAAATAACTTTCCACTGCATGTGCCTCAATTTCCACAATCAGTAAACTTGTGGCTAATGATACTGACCCACCTCTGAGGTCTCCAGATAATAGGCGCTATCTAAGAGCTAGCCATCCTATTATTAATAATATAGTCTGTAAAGAAATTATTCACTCAGCTGCTACACCTGTGGCTTGGTATCCCTGTCAGTTTCCAACTAGATGATGCCTTTATCTGCAACAGAAGAATTTTTCAGCCACAGAAACTACTTGGTTGTTCCCAAGGACCCTGCTTCTCCCTTATCACCCCTCATCATCTGCACCCTACACCAATGCAGAGATCCTACACCAGGTCCATGCCCCACTGAGATCCTCTGTGAGAACTAGTTTGTGGCACTCCAGTGGCCATGTGCTGGCCCTTTGCGCAGGGGTAAATTTCACCCTCTGTACACACATGCCTGCCTTAGCCTAGGACCTGAGCTATTCATGTTAAGCCCACTCCATCTCCATGGCACTCCAGACCGGTTTTCTCTGCATCCCCAAGCGCCCCCAGCCTGCCTTTCCATGGAAAGCTCAGGAAAAAGTGCTGCAGATCTGTCAGCAAGATAAGTGAGCTCTAAAGAGCGGTGAAATCAGTCAAGGCAATGGCAGCTGCACAGTAATTCATTTCCATCCTGCCTCTTGCTCTGCCCCAAAGAAGCTGAGACAGCACTTTCCCTCTGTGCCCTTGTTTCCTGCGGATCTCTCACTGTTCCTGATGTATCTGTGAGTACTCTGAGAGAGGGTTAAATGAATGACTGTGCTACTTGTGTTAGAGGGCTGGAAACATCTACACCACAATTAAACAGCCCTGCAGTCCAAGCTCTGCAAGCCCAAGTCAGCTGGCATAGGCCCGCCACAGGTATCTAATTGTAGTATAGACATACCCCTGGCAGTGTTCCCTCTCATTTTTCCCATCCATGTGCAGAATGAATTTTGTTATGTGCACCAATATGGAGGTAATATGATGTGTCACACATCACCTCCATATAGGTGCACATACCAAAATTCATGTGCTGAGGGTGAGGCTGAGGGGTTCAGTGTGTGGGAGGGGCTGAAGGCTGGGGCAGAGGGTGGGACGTGGGGTGTGGGTCAGAACTCCAGCTGGGAGTGCGGGATCCGGGGTGGAGCTGAGGATGAGGGGCTCAGGGGCTGGGCTGGGACAGAGGGTTGGGGTGAAGGGCAGGGGGGTGAGGGCTCCAGCTGGGAGTGTGGGCTCTGGGATGGGGCCAGAGATGAGGGGTTTGGGGTGCAGGCTGCCCCAGGGCTACAGTGGGGAGAGAGGACTCCCTCAAACTCTCTTGCCCTACAGCAGCACCTGGGCTCAGGGGGAGAGTCGCTGCCACAGCTCTAGAGCTGGGGCCATGGGATAGGCGCCTCTTTCTCCCCTGGCCATGGCAGGGCCAGGCCAGAGCTGGGCTGGGGCTGGGGTAGGGGTGCCTCTCCCCTGGCCACAGCAGGTCCAGGACTGGGCTGGCACCAGTGGGGAAAGGCGCCTCTCCCCGTCCGGAGCACCTGCGCAGTGCTTAATAGGCTGCTGCGCAGCCATGCAGCTTACAGGGAACTTAGACCCCTAGACATTGCCAGACTGGATCAGACCCCATGTCCATCTCATCTGATGTCCTGTCTTTGAGAATGGCCAACACCAGATGCTTCATAGGAAAGAACCCTGCAGTAGGCAGATGTGGGAGCAGAATGAGGTAGTGGATGTTGGAGTTAGTGGGTGCATTGGTAGGAGGAAAGAGTTTAGGTGGGGAATCAAAGAAATAGCCAACCTCCAGGTCATACAGCCATAGGAAGCATGCCATTGCCATCATGTGGTCTATTTTCAGCAGCACCTCTCTCCTCACCTGTCTCAGGCATTGGTACTCAATGGCCAGGGGATGGTGAAGTAGGAGACACCTTGAAGGCCACATCTGATGAGGTGCTTGCTGGATTGCCATGGAGACCACTGTGGGTCACCAATAGGCTAGTCCCAAAAGGCCCATTTCTGGTCGCGCAGTTACTGCTCACCTTCTAAAGGGCCCTGACAGAATCATAGAAATGTACGGCTAGAAGAGACCTTGAGAGATCATCTAGTTCAGGCCTCTGCACTGAGGCAGGACTAAGTATTATCTCTAGACCTTCCCCGACCGGTATTTGTCTAACCTGTTCTTAAAAATCTTCAGTGAGGGAAATTCCACAACTTCCTTGGGTAATTTGTTCCAGTACTTAATTACCCTGACAGTTAGGAAGTTCTTCCTAATATCTAACCTAAATCTCCCTTGCTGCAATTTAAGCCCATTAGTTGTCCTGTCCTCAGTGAATAAGGAGAACAATTTATAACCCTCCTCTTTATGACAACCTTTTACGTATTTGACTACTGTTTTCACTTGCCCCCTCAGTTTTCTCTTCTCCATGCTAAACAAACCCATTTTTTTTCTATCTTTCCTTGGAGACAATCTTTTCTAGAACTTTAATCCTTTTTGTTGCTCTCTTCTGGACTTTCTCCAATTTGTCCACATCTTTCCTGAAATGTGGCGCCCACAACCGGACACACTACTCCAGCTGAGGCCTGATCAGTGCAGAGCAGAGTGGAAAAATTACTTCTTGTGTCTTCTTACAACACTCCTCCTAATACATCCCAGAATGATTTTTGTTTTTATTGAAACAGGATTACAGGACTCTTTGCTGGGATTACATTGTTGGCTCATATATAGTTTGTGGTCCACTATAATCCCCAGATCTTTTTCTGTAGTTCTCCTTCCTAGGTAGTCATTTCCTGTTTTATTTGTGTAACTGATTATTCCTTCCTAACTGTGGTACTTTGCATTTGTCCTTATTGAATTTTGTCATTTATTTCAGACCATTTCTCCAGTTTGTCAAGATCATTTTGAATTCTGATCCTGTCCTCAAAAGCACTGCTACCTTGGAATCACACACAAACTTTGTAAGTATACTCTATATGCCATTATCCAAATCATTATGAAGATATTGAACAGAACCGCACGCAGGGCAGATTCCTGCAGAACACCACTCCATATGCCTTTCCTGCTTGATAACTACTCCCTGAATATGGTTTTCCAGTGTGCACCCACCATATAGCAGGTTCATCTAGGCTATATTTTCCTAGTTTGTTTATGAGAAGGTCATGTGAGACAGTATCAATAGCCTTACTATGTATGAGGTATGTTAGATCTACTGTTTCCCCTCTATCCACAAGCTTGTTACCCTGTCAAAGAAGGATATTAGATTGGTTTGACATGCTTTGTTCTTGACAAATTCATGTTAATTGTTACTTGTCACCTTATTATCTTCTAGGTGTTTACAAATTGATTGTTTGATTATTTGCTCCATTATCTTTATGGTACCGCAGTTAAACTGACTGGTCTATAATTCCCTGGTCTGTCCTTATTCCTCTTTTTACAGATAGATACTATATTTGCCCTTGTCCAGTCCTCTGGGATTTCTCCCATCCTCCGTGAGTTCTCAGAGATAATCATGAATGGCTCAGAGATCTCTTCAGCCAGTTCCTTAAGTATACTAGGATATATTTTGTTAGGCCCTAGCAATGTGAAGACATCTAGTTTGTCTAACTTGTGCTTTGCTCAATCAAGTGCAGTGGGACCCTGTGAAAATTCAATATGCCCCAGAACCCTTTGCAGGAGCCGATTTTGGGTGCTAAGATTCCCCTGCAAATGACTGAGTAGAAACTACCAGCATGCTCTAGAGGAAGGAATGTCTCAGAAGATGAGTCATGGGGGTTAACAGATAGAGCTGGTGAGCAATTTTTTGACAAAACTTTTTTCGGGGGGGAAGGAGGAGAAAAAAATGCTGATTTGTTGAAACTGCAACTGTTTGCAGGAAAGAGTGGGTTTCAATGAAGTTCTCATTTCAAAATTGTCAAAACAGGATATATCAATATTGTCTAAAAGATAAATTCTGTTTCTTTTTTCAGTTCAAAGTGAACTGAAATGTAAGCTAATTATAGCAAAAGTCAAAATCAAAACAGTGTGAAGAAAATGTTGAAACAAAACATTTTGATTGAACTGAACCAATTTCTTTTCTAAAGATTTTGACTTTTCATCCAGATTGGGGATGGGAATTTTTTCAAAATTGCAACATTTTCCCCAGGATGGGTAATCTGTTTCCCGCTCTATTAATGAGTGAGTTTCATGGGACAAAAAGGATCAGGTTTAAAATCCAGCAATTTAGGGCACCCAATGCATTTAAGAATGACCCTGCCAATCACAGTGGCACTCCCAGCTTCCCCAATCCACTTACAATCATGCCCACTCTCCCTGCTCCTGCTGCTCTGCGGGCTTTGTCAGTACCCGAGCTCCTCGTCAGCACCTTCTCCTCCTCCTCCTCCCTGGCTTCCCACCTCTGAGTACCTCTGGGCTCTCTCTCTTTGGCTTCAGCCTGCAGCAGCAGCAGCCTGATGCAAGTGGTGTTGGTTATTCAGTAGGTGGCACTGTTCACTTGGAGTCATTCCTGAGCAAACCTCCCAGCCAGATGTTATGGGGTGCTCTGCATTTCCCGCATGAAACCATTTGCACTCATTAAAGATCTCACTCTGCTTTTTGTAGGACTAGACACAACAACCTGGTTTTCCTTGCCAAATGCTAGGCTGGTTAATTGCCTTTTGACTACCTAAAAATCTTTGCCCTTCCTAGTGGGTACTGAATGCTTCACGCCTCATCCTAAACTGTTGTGTAATGTTTCCGTGTGCTGTTCTGCAGCTTCCATGTTCTACTTAGAGGTGGTTGCACTTCAGTGCTAGGTGAAGCAACCACTATGGAGAAAACAATGAGTGGTGCTTCATTGCTCAAACCTCCCTCACTGAGTCTGGATTTTGATTGAAGCAAGACTGTTAAAAAGATATTTACAAGCAGGCTTTTTTTTTTTTTTAAACTGCTTCAGTACACACCACTTTTATGCAGGCAGCAATGATGAAAAGTGGCAGGCTGAACGCATATTTTGACACTGTGCTTTTTCTCAGTTACCTCTCCTTCCCCACCATTGCTTGTTGCCAGGATTCAAGGTTCATTGTTCCCAATCTTTGCTAAAGAAGCTTTTAAGTGTTCTTTTTACTGGCACTGATGGGGGGGGGGGCGCGAGAAGGGGGGGAAGGTAAAGAGAGTGAAAAAAGTCTGCCAGCTGCATCTGTACAGTGGAAATTCACTTGGTGCTTCTTTTTCCATTTAAAAGTCTTTTCTTTCAGCACTTGTCCTTTAGTTTGCGCTACTATGTACAGTCAATCACGCTGCCGCCTCTCCTCGCGGTGCAAACAACATACATCATATGACAGGGGAAGTTACAAGAACGCTTTGTTACCTGTTCCGAATCATTTGCAATACATAATAATAATGGTGAGGGTAATAAATCCACTTAGTGGTGTGAGCAGGACAGGTTTACCCAGATAGGACTTTGCAATTATTATTTATTTGGGAGCATGTCATTTTTAATTGCTTTTAGAGGTGACAGGTTAAAGGCCAGTTCCTCCACTGGTGTAAAGCAATGCCATTCCTTTGCAGTCATATTAAGCACACTCCTTGGTTCCAGTGGAGCTATGCTGGTTTATACCAGCTGAGGATCTGGTTGTAAAATGCTGCTTACAACCTCACAATCCACCCTGAGCACCACTACAAGAGAGATACTTAATGCAGCTGTTTAAAAAATGCTGATTTTTATTGTGGGAACTTTTTTCATAAAAAATAGGGGAAGGGAGTTTGAAATTTTTCCATTAAACTTTTGTTTTTGATGAAAAAATTGCATCAAAATCAAACATTTTTGGTTTCCTATTTAAAAATTTGGTTTTCAGTTTGACTGACGCTTTGACTCAAAAGAGTTTTTGGTTTGAGGTTTCTAAGTTTTTTGTTTTTGAAAAAGAATGGAAAATTTTAACTGAAATGAAAATGTTTCATTTTGATTGAAAGACAGGTTCACTGAAAAAATTCCAGCTGTCTGTAGCATTTATTATCCCCATTTTACAAAGGGGGAGATTGAGCCCCAGAGAGGGGAGCTGGCTTGATTCAAATCATATTGCAGGTCAGTGACTGAGAGGGGCATAGACCCCTGCCTTCCTGGTTTGTGGTCCTGTACCCCAAGCATTACACGACACTTCCTAGGCAGTACTCCTCCGTAAGGCACCAAGGATCAGACCTTGGCACAGGAAACACCAGGGATGAAATCCTGGCTCCATTGAAGTCAATTAAAAAACTCCCATTGACTTCAATGAGATCAGGATTGCACTCTCAGGATAGATATAGATTGGGTATCGCTAACAGACAAAGTGCTTGGGGATCTGTGCTTGCCTTCATGTACAGGCCACTGAAAACGGGGAAAAACACATGAACGTTTTCAAAATCAGGAAGCTGTTTCTACTTCACAGGCTTCCAAATAGGCCCATTTTTCATGTATTAAAAGATCTTTCATGACATCTTTAATCAAAATTTCATTGAAAAGATTATAGAAATTCTTTTTTTTTAACTGAAAATGATGGGCTTCCCTCCGAGTAATCAAGAAGTTATACTTTGCCAACACATCCTGGTTTTGGCAAATGGAAAAAAAAATGTTTCTTAACAATCTTGCTAATTATTTTGGGCCTGTTTTTTATCATAAATGTAGTGATAAATGAGAAATTTGGAAAAAGTCCAACTTCCTTACCCCCCCCCCACCCCCAAAAATGTTTTAGAACAAAGACCATTTGTTTCCCAGTGGAAAAACTTTGTTGCAATGTTCCAATCAGCTCCAATGGTAACAGCTTTAATTAGCATCCCAGAATTTAACTGCAAAGGTTCTTTATCCCTTTATCAGCCCCTGCAAACCAGTCCAGGTTTAAAAGCAGAATCAATATACAGGAATAGACTGTAATAGACTGCCAGCCTGCTATAGCTAATTGCATAAGTGTCTCTAAACCACAATGCCTAGTTCTTGTTTCTCATTTTTCCATGTCAACTATTTCTGGGAAAAACAACAGAAGAGAGAAAAATAGAAAAGAAAAAGATAAAGAAACAGAGATATTTACCTAAGTCGTCAAGTGAAACGAGAGCTGACAGGTTCTGTAATGTTACATGCCCCGTACAAAGCGGATTGTTCATTCTGCTGCTCATCTCTGTGTTTGACAATCCTCCATGCATATCTATTGGACTTGCTGGGCACTCCGTCTCCAGGAACACCCTGCTGGTGAAGGAGGAGTGGGATCTTTCTACAAGCCGTCCTCTTTCCAGCAAAAATGTGCCAGGAAAGTACTTTGGGTGACAACAGAGCATTCAGCAGATCAAAGGCAAACATGATTAAGCCATTAAGTTCTGAATTCTATTCCCATCTCTGCCGTTGAATCATGCTGAGTTCCCCTCAGCTGACTTTTCCATGCCTTAGTTTCCCCAAATGGAAAGAACAATGCCAACCTCCACGGGTGTGGTGCGGAGTCATGGGATAAGCTAGAGCTTTGAAAATATAGGGACAGATCCCAGCTAAGGATTGACTCCGTTGAAGCTGGTGTTGATTCCCACCAGCTGGGGATCTGGCTGCAAAGTAAATGTAAGTACTAAGTATCATTCTCCCTCTTATTTTTCTCAGCTGGGTCCAAACTTTCCCACAGTTCAGGGCTGTTTGGATCTGGAGTTTCAGCTCAGGCTCATGTCTGCTCAGAACTACAGACTGGCAATGCGAGGACCCTGACCCCAGACATCAGTGGGATTTGGGATCTGGATCCAAATCATGAGGCAAAATTTGGGGGCTTAGGTGCATCCCGATTCATAACCCACATTAAGCACTTGCCTGACACAGGAGGACTGGAGGGAAAGGACAGACTCCCTTGTCAATAACACTGACACCACAGGGACCCCCAAGTGCCCATGGGGATGACAGATCAGGGCACAATGACAAGGTGAGTAGTAGAACTGGGTCACACTGGGCAGCACTGGTGTCCCCACCCTCTCTCCCTGCTAGAGTTTAAAGCCTCAGTCTTACCCTCAGCGAGGTTACTGGTAGAACTTGCATTGGCTTCAAAGTTGCTGAAGGAAAGAGCCCTCTTTTACTAGAGGTGGGAGGCTGGGTTTGGGGCTGACACCCTGGGGAGGTTTGGCACCAAGTTGATTTATCTGGGTCGCCAACATCTGGAGGTGGGGGGTGTGGCTTGTATAAAATGGGTCTGTCCCACATACAGGATAGGCCAAGGCCATCTTGCAAAACACACCCCTGTGGTGTTTGTGATCCAGGTTCCATTTCATTGGCACCACTGAACTTGAAGATCAGGGCAGGGGGAAGAGGGTGGAGAAAAGGTTCTGGTTTTGGCCCTGCTTTTTTGATTGACCAACAGGATTGCATCATGGTTGGTCTATTTCTTTATCCTCTCCTTCCCCCCAACCTCCACATATCTCAGCTACCTGCGGTGAATGCACAGACTTCAGTGCGCCTGGCAGTGCAAGCCTGTGCTGAGGGACTGAGAGGGGAATGCAGAGCAGCATTGTCAGATTAACTGACAAAAGGCTGGGCCCATACAGCTTCCTTTGTCCCTCCCTGAGACAGCACACACAGTCTCCATATCTACACTCCAGCGCCTTTCCAAGGCCAGCATGATGAACTTGTCACTCAGGGGAATGCAGGGAGTTCAGGAGCAGGCCTCTTGCTAGAAAGCAGGTGTTCTTCATCCCCCTTTGGCTCCCCACTTTTCTTGCCTGCTAATCTCTCTTGGAGATAACATTTCTGCGGCTCTAACTCCCTGGTGTTCCGTCCTCTGAGTCAGCAGCATTCCAGGGGCTTCAGAGCACGCTTTTCATGGAGGTCGAAGGCGAGGAATGGATTTGGAGCCCCAACGGTGGCTCATTCACAGGCTCAGCGGGGTGAAAATGCTGCCTCGAAAGAGTTGCTGACTCCTCACTTCTCCTCACAAAGCGAGAGCTCTCACTGAGAAAATCCTTCTAAATACGTGTAGCTTAAAAGCCCAGTGGAATCTCTGGGATGAGTGGGTTTTGAGGCATATCTGAGCTGTTCTCCTCTTCTCTGCCTTCGTCTGCAGACAGAGAGGGATTGATGGGCTGAGAGGGGCATTGTAACTTCCACCCCAACGGGGACACACAGGAGGGGCAAGGGAACCTGTCTGGGGCCAGTAAGACTCAACTCTCACCTGAACCCTGAGAAACTTTTCCTGGGTTCAGAAACATTCAGACCATTTATTATTTTTTTCCCAAGCCGACGATGCCCTCAGCACTCCAGGTTCCACGGGTGAGTGGGAAGGCCAAGATGCCATGAGGAATGCTGCCCATGGGCTATGCTTGGCCTGCTTTTCAAAATTCTAGAAGTAAGAGTTGGACCACGCAGCCTGTCTCCCAAGGGCCAATGCAGGATTGCACCCTGCTGCACATTTCCTACAGGCCAGGGGAGGTTTGGATGGAAAGCAAGACACACCAGAAGACAGGTTTAAAGCTCAGCTTTACAGTCCCAAGAGATCTCAATAAGTCGCAGAGCTTTATGGTGCTGCTCCAAGCCTCACTCATCTCCAAGGGAGAGACGTCAGCAACATGCAGGGTTTTGAATAGCATCTTCATTTTCATGCCAGAGCAGACTGCTCCTTCCGCGGGAAGTCCCAGATTCCTGCCTCCTTTCCCCTTCTCACCTGCAACATGGGGAAGCTCCCAGCTCATGCCCTGTACCTGTGATGCTCCAGTTTCATGGGACTCTTACAGCTCCAAGCTAAAGATGGACTTGCTCTGTCTTATTGTTTCTCTTGGCATTTTGCCACCACGGTTATTTAAAACAGAGGTTGTGGCAGCACATCAGCAACCATGGACACCAAGTGGCTGTCTGTATCCAGAGAATGGATAGCGCGTAGCAAGCTTCCCTGCCACCCTGTGGTCAAGCCTGGCTTGAAGCATCTACCCTTGGGGTTAGGGAGCATTGCTCATTCCTTATGGCTCATTCTGTTCTTACCCTTTCCGCTTTGGCTGTTCATGGGGCGTGGTTAATACCAATTCATATGTGGACATTTATCCCCTAGGACTGGATCAGCCAACTCATTTCAAATAGGTCTCCGGTTAACATAGTAAAGTGCCGATCACAGCAAGATTAGAATTTACAACCTAGAGATGAGAGAGACTCATTTAGCCCATTCTTAATCTCGCTACCCACGCAGACACCCATCCCTTATTGCTTGCATTAGCAGGGCAATGGACCAGTTGGTCTCACTGGCCTTTTCCATCTCTAGCTTTTGAGATGAAACGTGTCTCCTGTTTAAGTTGGAACCAGCACAAAATGCTTTTCAACTGAAGCAGAAACAGTGGGGAGTGGGGCTGCTTATTCTGTCTGGTCAGTATATCTCCCTGTGCATTAAGGCAGGCAATAGCAGTGTTAGGGTGGCTAATTCTCCCTTGTCGCTCAGGGCAAGATCCAAAGGCCACTGAAATCTTTCCAGAGATTTCAAGGATGTTTTTGGATCAGGCCCTTAAAACACGTTATCTATCTATCTATCCACTTAACTAGCCCCCCTACCACTGTAATATCTGAGCACTGTGTTCCCTGGCTGCTGTTTCTATGGGATTCTATATTAGCTGAGTGGAATGTGTAAAAAAATTAGCCACTCTCGCATCTGTTTTTCATACAGTAGCATGACTCTCCTGTCATGTTTCCACTTTTCCCCCCTTGTACTTGATGTTTGCAAGCCTCTTTGCTTTGAGATGTGTCAGCTACAATTGGGCTTGAAACACTGAATAGCTGCAATTTTCTTTCTCTGTCTCCTTTGCTCGAGTTTTTAATTTTCTCCGGCCTCTGCTTGAGCAGTTTTTGGCGAGTTCAGTGTATTTCTGTGTATGCAAATAAGCAGAGCAAATAGATTACCGAGCTGCAAAGATAGATCAATACATTCCAGGTACATGCAGCTCATGATAAAAATCATTCAGGGTCATTTCTGGACTCAGCTATCCCTGGTGTCATTCTCATAGTTTAAATGCCACTCTGAGCTGTGTGCAAATATATTGCTCAAGGACAGATTCTGCCATTTTATGCATTAGTGTAAATCAGGAATAATTCCATTGGCATCAGTGTGTTGATCTGGATTTACACCCACGTAAGAAGGAGCAGAACTGGCCTGTAGTTATATATTTACTCATGTGCAAATACTAGCTGTCTCATAGGTCTGTTTTACTGTTTTAAAAATATTTACATTTCTGCAATGGAACTGTGGCACCTGTGTTTCTGCCCAGACACCTAAATCTGCTTCCTCTCTGCAGGAAAGGAAGAGAAATAATTGTCATTCTTAGGGCTTAAAAATTGTATTAAAGCTAATGTTAAAAAATTATATAATACACAGGTTAAGAAAAGAGTGTCTGTACAGATGTATAGCACTTGGATTATCCACAAATACAAAGTTTGTTTTAAAAGTCAGTGGATGCATATCATACACATGGGGAAATTAACCAGAATAGCAATTAACTATTCCAGAAGAGCTTCTCATATGAATACTCTCTTCTGGAATAAAAATGATTTCATTCCAGAATGATTACTCCACTTTGCAAGTGTACTAAATATTCCAGACTTTTATTCTAGAATGGTACCCAATTGGCTATTGCAGTCAATTTCCCCATGTAGACACGGTCCTGCTCTTGGGAGATGCTCAGATTCTGTGGTGATGGGCCTGTGTAAGAACCTGGAGGTACAGATAAATAGAATGTGGGGTATTATTAACAATAATAATTACTGTAATGTAGTATTTTGCATCCTGGGAAAACTGGATGCAAAAATATGGGGAAAAAAATCCATCCATTTTTTAAAGTTTTGCCATTTTTTTTGTTGAAATTTGAAAAAATGTCCACAAGATGAAATCTTCAAATACTTTACAAGCTTCACAAATCAAATAATTTTTCTATACACTACTGCAATGCTGATGGCTATTGAGTGGGTTTTGCATGGTTTCCACCCAAACCCCCTGGACTCTGTTCCCCCAGGCTGGCTTGTGACCCAGCCCTGGTCTCATTCGAGAGCCAGACCTTTTGCAGAATCACTCCTGGGTTGGAGAGTTCAACCAGCTGCTTGTTAAAGAGGATCTGGGCTCTCTGTATCCTGAAATGGAATCAGAGGGCATCTCAGGACAACAAAACTGTTTCAAAAACCTGTTACAGCACTGGGATACCAAAGAGAATCTGATTACTAGTCCCTAACTAGACACTAATTCAAGGCTTTTCTCAGGTTGTCATAAACAGATAGTTAAGGGTTAATGTCTATTTTACCTGTAAAGAGTTAAAAAGCTCAGTAAACCTGGCTGACACCTGACCAGAGGACCAATAGGGGGACAAGATGGAGGGAAGGTGGAGGGAAGTCTTTTGTTTGTGCTCTTTGTTTTTGGGGGTTGTTCGCTCTTGGGACTAAGAGGGACCAGACGTCAATCCAGACTCTCCAAATCTTTCTGAATCAGTCTCTCATGTTTCAAAATTGTAAGTAATAGCCAGGCAAGGCGGGTTAGTCTTATTTTTGTTTTCTCAACTTGTCAATGTTCCTTTTTTGCTGAGAGGATTTTACCTCTGTTTGCTGTAATTTTGAACCTAAGGCTAGAGGGGGTTCGTCTGGGCTATATGAATCTGATTACCCTGTAAAGTATTTTCCATCCTGATTTTACAGAGATGATTTTTACTTTTCTATCTTTAATTAAAAGCTTTCTTTTTAAGAACCTGATTGATTTTTCCTTGTTTTTAGGTCCAAGGGGATTGGATTTGGACTCACCAGGGATTGGTGGGGGGAAAGGAGGGGGAATGGTTAATTTCTCCTTGTTTTAAGAACCAAGGGATTTGGATCTGTGTTCACCAGGGAATTGGTGAAGTCCGTCAAGACAACCCAGGGAAGGGAAAGTTTTTGGGGGGACAGAGAGTGCTCCAGACACTGGAATTCTGGATGGTGGCAGTGCACCAGATCTAAACTAGTAATTAAGTTTAGAAGTGTCCATGCAGGTCCCCACATCTGTACCCTAAGGTTCAGAGTGGGGAAGGAACCTTGACACAGGCCTATATATTCTCACACTTGCCTATCTGGCAGAAAAAAATTTCCAAGCCCATGGAGAGCGGCTCCACCTAGAGATGGTGAGAAAAATTTACTCTTTTTAGACATGCAGGCATTCTGCTTCCACATCCCACCTTGCCACGCCTGGGACTCCTGGTCTCTGCCAGTGGTTCCAACCTCTGCCACCCAGTCTGAGAAGAGGAACTCTCTCACTGTGAGTAACTGACATTGCACATCATGTACCGATGCCCAAGGTGGGGAGTTATAGCCACATGATGTGAGGCTGCCTTAGCCACCCTGCTGTGTGATGCGGCCTGTTGTCAGCATGCAAAGCACAGGTCAAAAGGGCATGAGAACATGTTTCCTGGAATAGATAGACCAGGGGAGCTGAATGGTTTCTGATACAGGGCCAGATTCGCATGTACGAACCAGCTGAGTGCAAAGGAGCCAGATCCTGGCATAACAGGCCGGTGGAGAAATCTCTTAGTTGGTCTAAAGCAGAGGAGGAAGGTCCTGCTCCCCGCAGTGTAGGTGGCTAGTTGGAGGCAGGAGGGGGCCTGGCAGAGGCAGGGCAGAGCTCTGCTTTCTGATTTTCTGTCATATGGTCAATTAGGGAGCACCCACTGCTGGTATGAGATAGAGCTGCACCAGCATTGCCCTAACTCACATTGTGGCTGAAGCTGGGACCAGCGCGGGGCAGATCAAAGGTGCAGGGAGCCAAGGCTGACTCTCTTATGTCCCAGAGAGACTCTGAAATATAGGACAGAATCGAGCCCACAGAGTCTGGAGGGAACAGAAAGACTATCCAGGGCTTATTACTAGCCCAGTAGCCATTAGCCAGGTGGGCCGAGGGGAAGGAGCAATGCAAATCAGGCCAGGGAGGGAGATTCTGTTGAGCTCACCACCTTCCAACTGCTTCTGCGTGTTGTTCTTTCCAGGGAACAGTGACAGGCAAATACATGGCTTTGGAAGCGTTGGCTCATTCCACACACTCTGGGATGCGTTCCCAGCTCGGGGCACAGCGGGGATTTGTGTGTGTCAATATTAGAAAGCAAACACCACACTCAGAGAAATATTGAAGAGCTGGTTGCCCTCTCTGCTTGTGTTTTTATTTGTCAGCACTTATTTTTGTTTCCTGACATAAAGCAGAAACATTTGGTCAGGCTGCAAATGTTCTCATTAGACACAGCAGTCTGGAATGCCATTCTCTTTGCAGTAATGCTTTGAGCGCCTCTAGCCGCTTTCATGCCAGGGTCTTGATATGTTTTGTTTGTAAACCATGCTTCACACTCCATTCCACTGGCTCAACTACACAGAGGATAACAGCCTACTACTGCTGAAATTCAATGGAGTTACTCCATTAGCCAAAATGGTAGCTGTCTGTGCTTTGGTGCTGAAGTTCATGGGATTAAATCCAGCTGAAGATGTGTAGCAGTGAGGGTGTTTCAAAAGCACTCAGTGATGGCTGCTAAGACTCACAATGCCCTGTAGGTAAGGCAATACGCTCATGTTGTAAAGAAGGTAAATTGAGTTGCATACAAGTGAAACAACTTGCCCAAGTTGACACACAGTGGTCCAGTTCCTTGGCTAGTGTAAGCCATCATGACTTCAACAGAGCTATGCTGACCTGCCCCAGCTGAGGGCCTCGCCCAGTAAAACAGTGGCAGAACCAGACCAAATTCCTGCTTGATGTAACTCTGTTGAGCAGATAACCAGGAATGTTGCATGCATTAAAGCTGCTCATTCTGTATACTTTGAGCTGGGGGGCTGATTCGCAGATTGAGAGACATACCCATGCTAGCTCTGACTGGCCTAGCATGCTAAAAATAGAGCATAGCTGCCACAGCGCCAGGGACAGGATAATACATGCCTAGTGTCTCAGATGGGTGTGTACTCAGGGTGGCTAGCCCCTTCTGCCGCTTACTCTGTTGCAGCCACTCTCTCTATTTTAAGCATGCTAGCTCGCTCTAAAATAGCTAACCTTAACCCTAATCCCTCCCCCTACAGTGTAGACATGCCCTCAGCATCTGATTTTGTGTAGCTTGATGCCATTGATTTCAGTTGATCCATTTCCATCAGTTTATGTGAAATCAGATTGAGGCCCCTTGTGTATCAAATAGCATCTTTCAGTAACCTGGGACACAGCAGCTATTCTGCCTTTGTACCATGGTGCATTAGGGTCAAACGTTAGACTGTTATTACATCATTATTTTTAATTTTTTACAATTTTTTGCATGTGCATGTACAATGTGTGTGCAATGGGCTCGTTTATAGAAGGGACGATTTTGTCTTGTGGCTGATACCAAGGAGGCACTTCCTCAGCTGGTACAACTAAGACTGCTCTAACTCACTAACCAAACAACTGTGAATTAAAAGGTTTGTGTTCTCTTCCCAGCTATATCGTAGACATGCAAGGGAAAGTACTTCACTTTTTTATGTCTCACTTTCCCCCTCTGTAAAAGAGACATAATAATACTTCTGTACATCCCAGAGCCTCTGCAGGGTATAATTCGTGATGGTTTTCAGTGTGATTGGAGATCCACAGATGGAAATGTAAGCTATATATAACATTATATCCAAAAAATGATATTTAAAGAATGTTAAGGGTGCAAAGTCAAGCACTTAGGAAATGCCAGGATTAAGGTTGCCAGTGCAATTTTAATTCACTCCCCCCTTGTGTGTGTATTGTGACAAAGTTCCTCCTCTACCTTGGTGGGTCCTGCGCTTCTTGACAGATTTGCTCACCTCAGTGATCTTCCCCACAGTCTGGATCAACTCCTCCTGTGTCTGATCAGGAGTTGGGAGGTTTGGGAGGAACCTGGGCCCGCCCTCTACTCCGAGTTCCAGCCCAGGGCCCTGTGGATTGCAGCTGTCTATAGTACCTCCTGTAACAGCTGCATGACAGCTACAACTCCCTGGGCTACTTCCCCATGGCCTCCTCCAAACACCTTCTTTATCCTCACCACAGGATCTTCCTCCTGATGTCTGATAATGCTTGTCTCTAAATCTACAGCGTACACTCTCTCACTTCAGTGGTTGTCAGCTCCTCACACACCTCCTCTTCCTGGTCCTACCTGCCTGATGGATGACTCTTTATAAAGCAGGTTGATTACTATCGTTGTTCATTTTTTCTAGATGCTGATGATGTGAATGTTCTATAGAGTAGCTAATCTCTGCCTTCGTAGAGGCTTAAGGTGGCTCAGGTGCCATGATTAACCTGGAGCAACTGCCATTTGGTTACTAGGGTACTAGGGATTTGTTTAGCCTGGGGCTAACATACCTGTTTCTCAGTACTTTACTGTAGCCATCTGGCCTTGCCCCATCACAGTATATGATGATAGTCATTGTGATCATATACAATTTCTTCCTCATTCACTGCACCGGATGGGTGTTGGTAACTGAATGGGTAGCTAGTCAATATTTGTTTTATCCTCATCATTGAGTGTATCCCCCCATATATTATTTACTGCACAACATCCAAGCTCAGCACTAAATACAGAATTAATTAATTTCGTCTTGGGCTTTTCTATGGTTCTTGTATTATCTTAGGTCCAGCTCCTCAAAGATGTTTAGCTGGCTAATGCCTGCTGATTTCAGTGGAAGTGAGGTTCCTAAATACCTTAGGCCATCGTGCTTTATAACTTCTGAAGGATTTATCTTTATAACACCCCTGGGAGGTTAGGCACTGCTCCCTTTTCCATTTTACGGCTGGGGAATTGACACACAAGGATCAACACTGTCAAAAGTGTGACATGGTTTGGGGAACCCAAAATGAGTGGTGTGGGTCTGTTATTTTTTTTTTCAGAGTACTTCACATTTGATAGCACTTCATATATTCACAGCGAAGCTCCCATTGGCCTCAGTAGCCATTGTGAGTGCTCAGCACTTCTGCCAAGCAGACCCCTTGCATCTCATGTTGGGAACCCAGAAAAACACTACCTTGCACCACCTTTAATAAATCCTGGAAAGCACACGAAGGCTGGGTCAGGCGGACTTGGCCTGAAAACAACATGTGAAGAAAAGATGGAAAGTGACGTCCTTCCGGCATCTGTGATCAATAGGTAAAACCCACCAAATCTACTGAGCGTGTTTTTGTACCTGGGCACATGTTTGAAGAATTGATTTCTTGCGGCAGTGTCTCACAGAAGGCAAGCTGTGCATATGAGCTGATGCTGACAAGTGAAATTGGAAGCTCACTGTTGTTTGACAGGTATATTATTCCAACTGCCCTCGATTTATTTACAAAACGAGAAGCTCAGATCCCTGAAATGATGCAAGTCAGAGCTGCGAGAGGCCTGGTTCCTTAGCCCTTTGGAGCTGGCCTCAATTTGCTTGACATTTCAAATGGATGAAAGAGGAAGGAAAAACACAGCCTTTGCTTCACAGCATTTTTCCTCAAGCCGACAGACTTCACACTTAAAAAGCTAGGAGGGAAAGAATCCACTTTTATTTTTCTTGGCCGCGTTGACAGACATGATACGGCTGCCATCACTCCATCAGACCTTCCCCACTCACATGCTCCTTCACTGGCCTGAATGCTGCAGGGGGGCATGAGGGTGACTTCTCTTTTCCCCCATGTGGCAGTAGGGGATCTGATGAGGGGTGCAAGGGACATCATGGCTCAGATTGTCTTGCTGCCTCCCAGCCACTGGTGTCCCATAAGAGAGACAGGAGGAGAGAGACCTGCTTCGGGGAGCCCTGCAGACTGAATTGCCAGACACCGTCCTCTGGGAAGGAGAATGGCATCACTAAAAAGGGTTCGCATGAAGACCACATCTTTCTCCATGCTAGGAGGAGGCCATCTAGCCCCTATCAGACTCAGGCTCCTCATTTCCCCTTCCATGTTCTCCATAACTTAGCTTCCTCCTAATCTTCTTTACTTCCCCACCAAGACCACTTCACTCAGCCCACACTGCTCACCTGGAGGCTTCCTTTGTATCCATCTCCCACGTCCGCCTGGGCACTTCCTTGGTGCCTGGAACTCTCCTTCTGACCCCATCTGCCACACCTCCCCCACCCTCCCTTTCACTCCCTGCCCAAAAGCAATTTCCTTGCACTGGCTTTCAGACCAGTGGATCAGAAGGCATTGAACCATGACACTGTAAATGACTTGGGGTCTGCCTGCTAAAGAGAACCGCTCTCCACTTGCTATGAGCTACCTTCTCGCTACTGGCCACAGCTGGGAGCAATGGGGATGCTCACTCCAGAGACACCCTCCCTCCAGTCAGGTGCTTAGGAGGGTGCAACAGAGGGAGGTTTTCTTTGCCTTCACCACAATCACAGCTTGCGAGCCCTAGCAACTCTCTAGGCTGCATTTGATCAGCATGTGGTGAGCATGATTGCTGTTGGCATGAATGGGGTGTGTGTGTGTGTGTGGCTTACCTTTAACAGAATAGGTATGTGTGTGAGTGCAGAGCCTGGCTATGTCTACACTGCGATCAGAAGTGGGATTGCAGCACCCGTAGGCCTACCCGAGCTGGCTTTCATCTAGCTACGCTGAGTAACAATAGCAGTGAAGCTGTGGCAGTGTGGGTCTGGGAGGCTCAAGTATGTGCTCAGGTTCCGAGGTAGGCAGGGCTAGTTCATGTAGGTGGCCACCAGTGCAAAGCTTGCTCAGATATGTGCAAATGCACCCACTGATTGCAGTGTAGGCATCTCCTGTCTGCATTGGAAGAGGCAGGGGCTGCTTGGGTGTATCCTAGCAGGGCTGGATCTAACTGTTTTGCTGCCCCAAGCAAAAAAAAAAAAGCATCACTCTGCTGTAACAACCTCCCTGAGCGCTACTCTGCCTCGCCGAAACAACCCCCTCGAGCGCTGAGCCACGCTGCCCCGCTGAAATCCCCCCCGAGAGCTGCTCTACCGTGCTGTAACAACCGCCCCCCCAGCGCCGTCCTGCCAAAACAACCCCCTCGAGCGCCGCCCCACTGAGCCAAAAACAACCAACCTGAGCGCCGCCCCACCACCTGAAGATTGGCCGCCCCTTACAAGGTGCCGCCCCAAGCACGTGCTTGGTCAGCTGGTGCCTGGAGCCAGCGCTGTATCCTAGAAAAGTAGGCTAGAATGGACCTCAAGAAGTCATCAAGTCCAACCCCCTGCACTAAAGCAGGACCAAAGAAACCTAGGGTGTGTGTATACCTGTGCATGCTTTTGCCCTAGGTGGTTTTCCTATTTTAAAGTCTGTTTGCGTGTACAGGGACCCTCTCCAGAAGGAATAGAGCTGGAGAGGCAGAGTCCTTGGAGAATCTGGGGATGATTAAATGAAGCGGATTCACTTGTATGTTACCGGAAAATTGAAATGAGTATCAGCCTCTAACTTTGTAGCTTATTCAGCTCATGCTTCCTGCCTGTAAGCCCCAATGCAAAATTCATCAGGCGTCAGGCTATAGAAAACCACTGAGACATCCTGGGAAGCAGAGATTATGTCCTGTCCTGAGAGGTAAACCACAAAATACACCTGGACAGAATTTAAAAATTCTCTCTCCTCTTTCATGCACTCTGGTTGGACCAGCATTTGGAAAGTATGGTCCAGCTTGGAGGCCCATAAAAGGACCATACGCTCCATTTGAATATGGAATTGATGGCTGCCCGCCAAGACCACTAGATCTGGACAATGCTCTGAAGTTCTCCTGCTGTCCATCTGAGAAGGCCTCCAAAAAAAGCATGATTTAAGCCTCACAACCCCCTGTGAAGTAGGCAATGGACCTAGATCTCGGGGTGGGGGCGGGAACAGGGCATTCCATGTGGACATTATAATCCCTGTTTCACAGGTGAGGCACAAGAGAGGGTAAATAACTTGCTCCAAGATGTACAAGAATGGTATTTAGAGCCAAGGTCAGTGGGTTACGCTGAGCATGAAGTTGGCCTACTGTGTTATGTATTCTTTGTATTACAGCCACACTGAAGCTCCCAGTTAAGATGAGGGCCCCATTTGTGAGGTGCTATCCATGCACTTAGCAAGAGACATCCCAGAGAGTTTACAATCTAAACTGATTGACAAGGCCTGATAAGTGAAACAGAGGCACAAGGAGGGGAAGTTACTTCCCCAAGGTTACCCAGCAAGTCCGTGGCAGAACAAGGAAGAGACACTACATCTGACTCCCAATCCAGTGCCCTATCTCCTAGGCCATGCTGCCTCCCAAAAAGTCACCCTTTTAGGCCATTTCCTGCCCAGTTTGGGGTAATCCCCCAGTGGGTCCCATAACGAGCTCCTGCTTTGTGCCTGGAGCTAATTGGAACATGGTAAGGATTTCCCTGAGTGCTGTCAGAGTTAAGTATTGTGATTCCAACAATGGATGAGATTCCAGCACCATCAAACTCAAACCTTCACCCTCGAAAGTGAGCCCTGAACCCCGGCCTGAACTCATCACTAGACCAAAACCTGCCGGCTCCCCAGCTCAGGAAGGGTTACAAGCAGAAGTAAATTCATCCCCATCCCCCTGGAGGGAGCAATGGCAGCTTAACCCTGGTTTTACCTGAACTTAGAAGCACAGGCTCTCCCTTTCTCACACGGCAGAGCGGCCAATGGGGTTAGTTGTTTTATTCAAAAAACTGAAAAGCCCTGCTGTTTCTCAGCAGTGATTAGGTGAAAAAGAAAGAGCGAGACACACGCAGAGACCTAGCCTTAGATCCCTACGGCGATGCAGTGCTGTCTGAGATGAGAGACTGAAGAAATAAAAATTATATGTTGTTGATGTTATGAATTCATTGTGCCCTTAGGTTTGATTTCACCCCCACCCACATCATTTCTTTTTTAACCTATCAGTCTATTGAAGTCACTTAGCCATCAAAGGTGAGAATACAGCTGGTATTGGAACGAATTTGCGGGGTGGCAATCTCCACCGGTCCTTGTCTGTGTCTCCAGTGGCACCTTCTCTAAATTAATAACTCAGCAGGGAATACAGCTTTTAAATGAATAAAATCCTCCTAGACTAAAAGGTGTTCAAAGCTGCTGAGGAATCTGTTTACATGCTTCCCTCTGTGCCCTGCTGGCCTCGGAGAGGAAACCCTCCCTCGATGTTTGTATTGTGAAGGCGAACTGAACCGATCCCAAATGATTAGAGGAGCATATCCAGAAGGGGTACCCAAGGTCCCCAGCTCTCATTTGAAGTCAGTAGATGTTGCAGTTGCTCAGTAGCTCTGAGAATGAGGTTCTAAGGCAACATAATGTGTGTGAGCTGTGAATAAAAAGCAAAACGTGGGGAAATGAGCTCCTCACTCCCTCACCTGTCAAGCCTGGCAGGATGTTTTGAGCTGGGTTGGAAATGGTTTTCCTGTCCTTCAAAAATTTTCAAGATTTCCAGGCTTTTTCCCGTCCCAAATGGTGACTAAATGTTGACATTTCAAAATGTTTCAAACAGAAAAAAAAAATTGGTTTGGGTCAATCAAAATGTCTCACTTTGATCATTTCAAAAAAATTGTTTTGATTTTGTACATTTTAAAGTTTTTGTTTAAAAAGATCAATAATTACCTTACATTCCCAAACAAAAAGTCATTTTGAACCAGAATTATTTTCTTTCTTTCTTTCTTTCTTTCTTTCTTTCTTTTTTATTATTTTGCATTTGGAAAATGTCAAATATCTCCTATTTCAACAATTTCAAAACATTTTCTTTTCCTTACAATTATTTTTAAGCTGAGAAATTCCTCATTCATGTTCCTTTCCCACAAACGCTTTCCATTTCTACGAACTGACATTTTTCAACAAAGAAAACCCTTTTTGCAAACAGCTCGTTTTTCAGCATCCTGAGCCAGCCTGTCCTCTCTGCTAGCATTTAGTGGTAATTTCTAGGTTGGTAGATAGCTTTAGATACTAATTTGGGATCTTAAACTATTTTTTGTGTGTGTGCTTTGCAGCTCACCTTTAAAGTCTCTTCAAAGAGCAGAGTGGAACAGGCTCGAAGGCAGTGTGCAGGGTCAGGAGATGATAGCATCCTATGTGTCAGAAATAGTGGGTGCAAAGAGATTCATTCTCCTGCTGCTTTAAGCTACATTATGACCAGGGACTTCTGACCTCTAACATCACAATGCAATGTTTTCCTCTCCACCTTTCTCCTCTCACCCCTGCTCCAGCCGGCTTCAGGACACGTCCTTTCCTCTCGCTCCAAACATCACAGGTAGCGAACAAGGCTGCAGAGTCCAAGGCTGCCAGATCACATGCCCTTTAATGAATGTGGAAGCAAGGGATTCATTAGTCGCAGGCCATATGTGCCTTTAAAAAGCTGCTGCACAGCATGTGGCGGTGTGTATTTGGGGACAGAGCATGGAAGTCACCCAGTGGTGGATAAAAGCTGAGAGAATTCTATCCAGTGGCTGGCTGCCTGGCTTGGTCCTCTCGCTGACAGGGATGGACGTTTCTGCTGTAAATAAATCTTACTGGTTTCTTTCCCTTACATGGATTGATCTATGGCTGCTTGGTTTAAACTGGGCCCAAACAAAAGCCCCCAATCCCCATGACTTAGTGGGTGTTAAAAATCCAGACCTGAATTTGTAAATGGCCCCTCACTTTGGAATGGGTCTGAAGCAAGGCCCAGATTTCCAAAGGTATTTAGGTGCCTAAAGATGGAGAGAAACATCAAAAGTGCCTAAGCAGGTTTGGGTATGTAACTCTCATTGATTTCAATGGGACTTAGGTGCCCAGCTTGATTACTGCTTTTAAAAATCCCACTAGATTCCTCTCTGTATTTATAGATACCCAAATACTTTTAAAAATCTGCTCCAATTGTCTGAAACCTGGAGCACTGCAACTCCAGACCAGGATCTGGATTTTGCACTGTGAACTAGTCTCTCTGGCATGTTCCAGCCAGTATTCCAGCTCAATGGCCTCTTTTCATAAGACAGCTATGCTGTCACTTTGCCTCTTAGCTGAAGGATAAAATCTTGCCCCCACTTCTTCTCTTTTTGTGCAGTTACAGACTATAGTCTCTTATGCCAGTAGGCCCCATCTTCAGAGACTTCTCTTTGGTTTCCTTTGTCTGGGCCAGCCCCCGTCTCAGGCAGTAAACACAGCCTGTCTCCATAGATGTCCATTGTTCTGTATGCTGATTGAGTTAGTCCTGAGGCTTGCCTTGACTCCCTTTCCTTTGACAGTTTTGGAACCTAATATTTTACATTTGTCCTAACTCTTAAATTATTTCCCGTACAACCACCTTGCAACAATTATAAGGACCAGTGGGCTTCAGGCTTTTGGTAGAGACCTCTTATGCCACCCATTGGTGAAATAGTATGTCAGTACCAGACCTAGGGGATCCCTGTAAAGCCTTGTGCACCCCCAGTGCCCACTACCATCAGGCACCAGAAGTCTCTGGGTCACACTCACCCATCTCTTTGTGTGCTCCTATCCAACCCCAGCCAACACTCCTCCCTCTACACTTGTGTTATTTTCCAGTCCCAGAGCAGATACAAGACTTGGAAATTGAGAACTTCCTCTCCATGTAATCCTGCTTGGTAACTGCCCTCCCCCACGCTGAGACTGAACTAGACAAATTCATGGAGGACAGGTCCATCAATGGCTATTAGCCAGGATGGACAGGGATAGTGTCCCTAGCCTCTGTTTACCAGAAGCTGGGAATGGGTGACAGAGATTGGATCACTTGATCATTACCTGTTCTATTCATTCCCTCTGGGGCACCTGGCGTTGGCCACTGTCAGAACACAGGATTCTGGACTAGATGGCTCTTTGGTCTGATCCAGTCTGGCTGTTTTTATGTTCTTAGGGCAGGATTCCCAATGTGGTGCCCACAGGCGCCATGGTGCCCACCAGGGTATCTAAGTGCATCCATGTACTGGCTGGCGGATGAGCATCCGCTGAAATGCTGCCAACAACCTACGTCATCCACAGGCGTAGCTGCTGAAATGCTGTAGATTTTCGTCGGAATTTCGACGGCGACACCTCTGGATGACACTGCTTGTCGGTGGCATTTTGGCAGCGACGCCTATTGACATTGCGCTTGTCGGTGGAATTGCAGCGGATGCTCATCCGTCACCATGGCCCTCTGTGGTTCATTGTCTGGCACCTGGCAGATGAAAAAGGTTGGGAACCACTGTTCTTAGGGGATGTTTTGATATTCCTGGGATTTTTTTTTTTATTTTTAATTTTAGCATCACCAAGCAGCAGTTCCCTGATTGTGACTGTGACTAGACCAGTGCTGAAAGGCTCTCAAGCCTTTTACTTCTCGATTGTTAATCTGAATCCAGTACAAGCTGGTAGCGACCAGAAACTGAGCCCATCTGATGGGTTCTTAGAGTCCCATAAAAATTGGTTGCACAGCCTGGTTCCTAATCAATGGGTCTGCACCACTCTGCAGGGTGGCCCAGGAGTCAAGACCCAGAGCCATCAGTCTCCAGGGATAGAACCAAGCTGTCCTCTGCTCCTGATCTTGGACTTTTGACACCGCCCTGTGCCTCAAGTTTCCCATCTGTAAAAAGTGAATAATAATACTGCAGGGCCTCCTTTCTGAAGCACACTGACCTGTGTGGTCACGGAAACTGTTGATCTTCACCTGGCACCTTTTGTTGGTAGCCTCAGCAGAGAGGCCAAGAAATGAATGAGCCAGAGATTGGACTCCATCTTCCATTCAGGGTTGAGGTCCGTAGTGCAGGCAACCTATGCAGCTCCTGCTGGACATGCTCTGATAATAAAGAGAGGATTTCAGGACTGCCAAGCACCTCTTACCACCTGTAATTCAGTAACACAAAGAAAAGGCCAGCACCCACATCTGGCTCTGATCATTGCTGCCTAGCATGTAGAGCCTTCTCTTTGCATGGTCATATGTGCACTTTGCAAGCAGAACCTGTGTGGCAGCCATGGGCAGGCAAGAACATCTGAGCCTCCTGGATTCTGGAGTGCTTTGGGGGACCGCCTGGCATTGACTGATGCTCTGATTTAAGATGAGGAGGGCTGCAGGCCGATCAATACTCTAATCAACACGGCAGGCATCAGAGCCACTTCACTGCTCACCTCAGCTGGGAAGAAAACAAGGGAGCAAGAGATTAACTCAAGAGCTTAGAACTCCTTTTGATGAATAATGGAATCAATGAGCCTGGGAGGGGCCCAAAATGCAAGCAGGGAGCAAGGGGAGGAGAAGCAGGAGGGACACCAGGCAGGGGGAAAAAAGGCTTTCAAGCGAAAAGAGGAACTACAGTGGCTTTCATATTGTAGTGTGCAGTGCAGCTGCCTCTGATCTGGGGAAAGGAGAGGAGAAACATGACTTCAGCTGATTGGTGGAACTTGTGTGCCTTAGACAGTTGTCCCCTCCGTCCCCCCCACTTTTTCAGTGTTCCCTTTTAAGAAGTGTTAAAATGCTGCCCCCACTGATGAGAGCAGTTGCAGAAGGCTCTTCTGAATCACAATGAAAGCTGGTGAGTGTGGATGGCTTTTTACAGGGTGTGTGTGGGGGGGAGTTTTGTAATTAAATAAAGTAATAATAATAATAATTAATACTTAATAAAAATGGACTTATCTGTCCATAATGTTCCAGACACTGAATAGATCTAAGGGGGAATGCAAGGTTCATACAGCCCTGGGGCTACTTGACATCAATCCTATAGCTTTCCAGTTCCAAGACATTTTTGAAGTGGGGGTACACAAATGCACACACACAAAAGGAAATCTGTTGGGTGATGCTGATGGTGTGGGTGGAATGGGTTAGATGCAATATGGGAGATAGCCTGTTTTGTACTCTCCAGGTCCTAGATGCAAGCAGAGACCCACTGCTGAGGGGGATAAAGATATACGAGCAGAGGAGGAGGAAGGGGTTTGCCAGGATGGATCAGAAACACACAGTTTGGATTAGGAGAGAAGGAAACTAAGGGTTATTTGATAATAAAAACTAGGTCCCTTGTACTGTTAAGGGCTGTTAATGGAGAAAAGACAGTTTTGGGGACTGTGTGCACACCTGTCTTAACTTGACCCCAGATTGGAGCCAAAGTCCTTAACAGAAAACAAACATAGGTGACCTGCATTTCACAATCATTTTGCCTTTTCTGTGGATGTAGAATGAGCTTTGGACTCAATGGTTGGTCAGTGACTGTGCTCTATCTTAGAACTGGTGAAAGGGGCAGGATTGGCCATACTAGAGAATGAAGTCCAGAAGAGAAGACACACTCAGCCCTCAGTTGTGCATCAGCTCCTTCCACACTGCCCTACACATAGGACTCAGTTCTGTCCTGCCATGTTTCATTTTTCATGGCCTATTCATTCTTTCTGCTGAGTCTGGAATAACAGCGCCAATTGCGGTGGGTTTTAGTGAGGTGGGCAATGTTCCACAAAGAACAGGTCTGAGACCCACCAAGTCATTTCATATTGGCCATCAGCTGGTAATGACTTGCATCTCACTGCCAACAGGAGCTAGAATCAAACGGGCATTGTAGAGATGTAAGACCCTGGTGCATCCCTTTTCCAATGCCCTGAGCCTCTTTTTGCATTCCGCTTTGATTTGCCTCCGATTCACATCTCCCATCAGCTCCGCTCAGTTCATTGTCTATACATTTCTCTTCAACCCCAAAACTGAGCAGCCTTTAATTCAGTTCCTATTGCCTTGCAGATCATCTCAATGAAATCGCTGCTTCCTTGTTAAAATGGGTTCCCTTTTCGGTTGTCATATGGGGAAGATGGAGATTTCTTTTTAAAGGCTTCATGCAGATGTTTGGCATTTGCTGTTGTTCAATAAAGTTGATCATTTTGCTCAAGAGGTATCAATGCAATTTTCCATGCCACCGGCTTAAAGATTGCATCTTGGTTAAAAAAACAACCCCTCTCTGCCCCTGCAAAACCAACAACAACCATTCTTTTCCTCTCTATTTGAGTTGCAAAGGAATAAACAAAAGAAAGAGAAAAAATCCTATGTTGTCTCAACAGCAAATATATTAGTAGCTTATTTAAATTGAGGTGAGTCAGTCCAGAGTAGATACCTCCAGCACATTTTTGTGACTCCTTATTTCATCAGTGTCACGGCTAGCATAGCAATAGCATAGCTGGGGAATGCCTTTCCACACCATTACATTTCCCAGTGAAATATGTATGAATTACCGCCGATGGTAGTTGGAAGCTATCTGGACATAAAACATGCGGAAAATGAAATATTAACTTTCCTATCCAACCCGGTAGCAGCTGTTATGTTTTGTATTATAACACGTTAAGGTGAAGTACTGGAATAAAAAATAAAAATAAAACTCCCAGACTCCCATCCTGGCAGTATTGTGCATAAATGACATTGGATGTGGATGATAAAATTGGAAAGTGTGTATGTGGGGGGATATATTCACAGTTTAGTTGATGGTGAATATAAATAGGGACTGAGCCAAATGCAGGTTGGAAAGAATCCTCTAGAAACTTTACTTTCATTAAATTACTACAAGTTGCATTGGTAAATAGGGGAAAAAACCCCAAAACCTTATAGACTCAATGGGCAAGGTTTACCTTCAGTGTCACTGTATTAATTTAAATTAGTTTATATTCAGGGTGAATTTTGTCCATTACTTGTAATTGCCTCATTTTGTTCCTTGTATATTGAATTGGGCCTCGATTCAATATGATATTTGAGCCTGTGAGTAACTTTTAGCACAAGAGGTGACATGATCTGGTGGATGGGACACTGAACTGGGAGTCAGTAGACTTGAGGTCTAGTCTCAGTTCTGCCATGGACCTACTGTGTGACCCTGGGAAAGTCACTTCCTCGCTCTGTGCCTCTATTTCCCCTCTTACCTCCTGTTAATTTAGATTGTAAATAAGTAGGGGCAGGGAGTGTATCTTACCATGTGTATGTACAGCTACTAGCACCAGAGGACCCTGATCTCAGTTGGGGTCCCTGGATGCTACGTTAATAATAAAACTCCTTTCAGATTCATAGATTTTAAAGCCAGAAGGGACTACTATGAGAACATAGCCTGACCGACTTTCTCTGTGTTTATATTGTGGCTAAAATGGAAGTTAAAGTTATGCCAGTGCTTAAGTTTCTTACTGAGTTTGGCACCCAGGGCCTGATTCAGCACCCATCAAAGAGAATGGAAAGATTCCCATTGACTTCAGTAGTCTTTTGGATCAAACTCTAAGGGCCAGATCAATGGGAGTTAGGCACCTAGGGATCTTTAAAAGTCTGGGCTTAAATGACCTATGACTGCTAATTTGTGCATTCACACCTGTCTAATGTTACCATTTCTCTCACTTCCTTCCCTCTGTGTTCTTGTTCACCTACTGAGTACTGCCTAAATCCCTGAGTCTGAGTTCTCTGAAGTGCGCTTGTGATTTTTCTTATCATGTTATTTGTTTCTGCTGCAGAGTTCTAATCTCTCTTTGAGGTCCCTTGGCAATAAAGCAATATAAATAATCATAATAATTAATAATTAATAAGTTACTAATAATTAATAATGATAATGATATCCTCGGCTCTACGCAGCCGCAGACACTGAGCAAAATTCATCCTTCATATCCTGTAGTGAATTGACCTGTGTTGTGTTAGAATGTTTGTCACACGTGACACACAGAATCTTTTATTAAGAAAGCCAAAAAATAGCCCTGGGTGATGTCTGTATCATTAGTTCTATTTTACCAGTGAGGAGACTAAGGCACAGAAAGGTTAACCAACTTAAACTACTTCACACAATGAGTCACGGCAGAGCTGGGAATAGAACCTAGTAGTCCAAGCGCCTATTTGGAATCTCAAAGTGTTACATATACTGCTCCCAGCCTCAGATCAGACCTACATAAAAGAGACTTATTGTAAGTAAAGTAAAGTAAAACTATTTCCCCATGTTTATTCCCCCCTGTTCTTCATACCTTCTTGTCAACTGCTGCAAATGGACCATTTTTATTACCACTACAAAAAAGTTTTTTTCTCTCCTGCTGATAATAGCTCACCTTAACTGATGACTCTCATTAGAGTGTGTATGGTAACACCCATTGTTTCATGTTCTTTCTGTGTGTGTATATATATTGTGATGGGGCAAGGCCAGATGGCTACAGTAAAGTACTGAGAAACAGGTATGTTAGCCCCAGGCTAAACAAATCCCTAGTACCCTGGTAACCAAATGGCAGTTGCTCCAGGTTAATCAAGGCACCTGGAGCCAATTAAGATCTTTCTACAAGGCAGTAGAGATAGCTACTTTAATTAGAACACCTGCAGCCAATCAAGGCAGGCTAATCAGGGCACCTGGGTTTAAAAAGGAGCTCACTCCAGTCAGGCAGGGAGGAGCCAGAGGAGAAGGAGCGTGTGTGAGGAGCTGGGAGCAAGAAGGCAAGGAGCTGAGAGTGAGAGAGTGTACTGCTGGAGGATTGAGGAGGACAAGCGTTATCAGACACCAGGAGGAAGGTCCTGTGGTGAGGATAAAGAAGGTGTTTGGAGGAGGCCATGGGGAAGTAGCCCAGGGAGTTGTAGCTGTCATGCAGCTGTTACAGGAGGCACTATAGACAGCTGCGATCCACAGGGCCCTGGGCTGGAACCCAGAGTAGAGGGTGGGCCTGGGTTCCCCCCAAACCTCCCAACTCCTGATCAGACACAGGAGGAGCTGACTCAAACTGTGGGTTCCACAAGAAGGGAAGATTATTGAGGTGAACAAATCCGCCAATAAGCGCAGGACCCACCAAGGTGGAGGAGGAACTTTGTCACAATATCTCTCTATATATATCTTCCTACTGTATTTTCCACTACATGCATCCGATGAAGTGGGCTGTAGCCAACAAAAGCTTATGCTCAAATAAGTTGTTAGTCTCTAAGGTGCCACAAATACTCTTGTTCTTTTTGCAGATACAGACTAACACGGCTGCTACTCTGAAACCTGTCATTGTAAGATGAGTAATTCTATTAGGCACAGTCTGATGCCTGTGTTCCCAATCCTGGATGAGGGTGGGTGTGCTGAACACAGATAGACAGAGAGATGAGTCACAAACAGGTGGTTGAAGATTTAAATTTTCCTGGGGAAGAGACTTTTCTCCATTCTCTGGAGAAGATGGGGGTCTAGTGCCTGATAATTGGACAAGCTGGTTGAATTGTGAGAGAACAGGTGATAATGGAGCTGGTGACAATTGGGAGGTAAAATGAGCTTTAATTAGCAGCTGGCCACCAGGTGTTCTGAGCTATATAAATGAAGGAGAGGCACAGTTGTTGGGGACATGTGACTCAGGAAGTTGGTAGAGATTGAAATTGGTCATGAAACCTCCTTTTATTTTGGTAGAATTACAACTTTTTCACATACGTTTGAGTAAGTGCTTACCTTGTGCCATGCTGCAGGGCATGCTGTAGCATGGCATGGTGGGAACAGTTGTGTTTTGTGTGAAGCCCCCTTTAGCAGAGATGTCTCATGGTGACTTAACAGACTCCTGAATCCATTTAATTCAGCTGCCATGAGCTAATTTAACTCAGCTGGCTTGCTCTGTTTCACAGGGTGGGGAATCCTTCATTGTACATGACTGGACGGGCAGTTCTTAAAGCTTTTACATCAAGGGATGGAGGATTTGGTTTAGTGTTTTGACAAGATGCTTACAATCAGCCTCTGTTTTATTCGAGCCCCAGTCAGTTTGGTTCTCATAGGTTAGCAGCCCTGGGCACATACAGACCATCAGTGGGGCTGGCCTTGAGATGCATGGATCCTTCTTGCCAGCAAAAAAAGAGAGCCCTCCCCCCAGGTTGCCCGTAGGATGCAGATCACGCAATGGGTCATGTGCTAGTCCTTGCCGAGGCGGAGGGGTCTGATGGTGATGCCGCAACATCTGAGGAGCTTGAGAGGGAAAGTACCTCCTTGGTGATCCATCTCCCTGCAAATTCAGAATCGTTTTCTATATGCTGTCTAGAGCTACTACCTTCCTCCAGGGTTTGACTGCAGGAGAAGGAGCTAGGCAGGGCCTGTCAATGGCAGGTGGTGGCCCACCTAAGTGCTATTTGCTCTCCTTGTCCCTGGCCCTGACTGTAAGAAAAGTCATCTCATGATGTGCATGCAGTCATTTGATGGGTGCCGTGTGCATCTCACTTGCCACAGGAGCCCAGGGAACTTGCTGCTTTGGCTATTTGTTCCTTTCCGCAAGGGATCATCATACAGCGTCTGGCAAGTCTCTGGGACCTCCCGCTGTAAGAAGGCTCAGTTAGAGCAGGGAAGAGGGGATGCTGTAGACATGGGCAGCCTCCCCAAACCAGGGCATGCACTGAACCAAAGCCCTGCTCCTTCCTGGAGCATTGGCTTGGAAAAGCCTGTAAATGAAGCCTGGCTAAATGGACTAATTAAGTGGAATAGGTTAAGTGGAGGAAGTAAGTGGAGTAAATCTTCAGGTTCATTCTGGCTCAGCATCCTTTTTGCTTTCTCTGCTCTCAGCTGGGTGTGAATAAAAAGTACATCATTGGTGTGAAGCTCTGTGGGCTGTGTGGCACTTCGCTACCACCAGCCCTTAGCGGGAGGAAGCCTTGTCTGGGCCTGCTGGGGACCAGCTCCCTGTATCTCCCACCCATAGACAACCCAATCAGTCCCCTCTTAGCCCCTCTGCTGGCCCTCAGGCAGGCTATTGATAGGTACATTCCAACCCCCCCAAGAGTCTCCTTGCGGTCTCCAGCTCCTGATCTGCTGGAATTCACAGAATCACCAGACCCGGACTACCCAAAGGAACAGAGCACCCCAGTTCCACCTCAGAACGCAGCTCCACTTAACACACAGCACCTACCCTTGTTTAGAGAGAAAGCAAGTGCAAGTTTATTTAGCAAAGAACAGAGATTCCTGTGCTAGCAAACAGAAATTTTGGAAACAAAGGAGTACACCTAAAACGGAACCATAACATGCATCCTAGAGCCTGAACTCGGCTATCAAGATGCCTTCTTGTGAAACAAGATACTTTACCAAAAGTCCTTTGCATGGATTTCTTCAACTAAGATGGCTAAGGCCCTCCTTTCATGAGACCAAGCCTGCTGGCAATTTGTCTCCCCAAATGAAGAGTGCCAGGGTGTTTTTCTGCACCCCTTAGATATATTAGACCAGTCCCTTGTTCTTTGCCTGTAAGCAAGGTTCCTTCCTCCACTGTTCACATCTTCGTGTTCATTTCTTCTCTTGCAGTCCCTGCTATCTCTTCATTAGCATTTGACTCAGCATGCGAATAGGCTCCTCTTGTAAGACACACAATACATCATGATCGACCAGGAAGATAAATGTCATCTCTCATCTCCTGTCTGGTGGAACCTGTCTTAAGGCATATAATGTCTGGGTGACCTGCCTTTAACTTCATGGCTTTAAGAACATAATTTCCAATGTAAATACATATCTCCTTACACAGTATTTGCATGTACATTTCACAAAGATGATGAGGACCAGTGTAACACAGGCTTTCCATAGAGATCTTTTATGACACTCTTTGGTTAACTAGAATGCAGATAGATACCAGACCCAGGGTATCCCTGTAGCTATGTAACCCTCTGTTAGTTGGCATCAAGAGGTCCTTAGGCCAACTAGTCTGACCTACTGCACATTGCAGGCCACAGAACTTCTCCCACCCACTCCTGTAATAGATCCACCTCTGGCTGACTCACTGAAGCCCTCAAATCTTGACTTAAAGCCTTCAAGTTACAGAGAATCCAACATTTACTCAAGTTCAAACCAGCAAGTGACCTGTGCCCCCTGCTGCAGAGGAAGGTGGAAAAGCCCCAGGGTCTCTGCCAATCCGATCTGGGAGAAAATTCCTTCCCAACTAGGGTGACCAGACAGAAAATGTGAAAAATCAGGACAGGTGGTGATGGGGGTAATAGGAGCCTACATAAGAAAAAGACCCAAAAATTGGGACTGTCCCTATAAAATCAGGACATCTGGTCACCCTATTCCCAACCCATATGTGGTGACCCGTTAGGCCTTGAGTGTATTGGCAAGACCCTCCTGAGAGAGAATTTATTGTAATTACCCTGAGCCCTCCCCATCTAGTATCCCATCTCCACCTGTTGGATAAATGTGCTACTAGCAGTCTCAGATGGGCCACATGCCATTGTGGGCAACTTCATCATACCATCCCCTCTATAAACTTATCAAGCTCAGATTGGAAACCAGTTATGGTTTTTCCCCCTGCTGCTTCCCTTGGGAGACTGTTCCAGAACTTCATTCCAGAACCAATGAGGTACTTAGCTATGTGTGTGCAAGTAGACAGGCATAATATAGCAGTATCTAAGATAGCAGAACAGCATCTCAGTAATCCATGATGTGCCCCCTTGCCTTGATGCATGTATCTCCAGCACTGGTCAGGACAAAGTCCTTTGATAGCATCAGACCCCATGGAAAATTGAGGAACGGGGGAGGGCAGTGGATTTTGCTGATGAATTTTGTGTCTTAGATATAGGCAGAACTGATATTTATCTGCCTAGGTTCTTATCAGGCACGCATTACCGAGCAGGCAGAGCAGAACTCAAAGGATCAGGCTATTCAAGAACGGGCCTAGCCAACTGACTAGATTTCTCCTTTTGCCCTAGGAAGTTACTGAAATGTCCCCACCTTCTTTTCATATGTTTGTGACCTTTTCCTCTTCCTTTTCCCTCGTCTTTTGCTTGATTGTTGGAGGAGAGGTGGTGTTGTGGTGGAGATGCAGGACTGGAATGGCAGGGACATGTGTTCAGGTCTTGACTTGGTCAAACACTTCCTGTATTACCATGGACACGTCACTTTCCTGTGCCTCAGTTTCTCATCTGTAAAATGAGGATATTGATGCTTCCCTGTCTCCAGGTGAAGGCTGAGATGATGAAAGACTCTCCCTTTTGAAGGGATTCAATTAATGCAGTAATGAGGATATATCATTATAGTAAGACTTAGGGTAAAGAAGGACATCTTGCATTCTGCTCCAAAGGCTGTAAGGTCTGTTATTCTTTCCTCTTCCAGAAGGGTGTTCCATAGCATTGAGTCAGTTCGTTAAAAGCAGCCATGGAGTTGCCATTTAAAGTCAGAGCATCATCCACAACTTCATCTGAGGCCTTTCTGGGTCATTCTTTGTTCTCATTATGCAACAAAATCCATTTTTCTTTTGAGGTTTGCAGAAAGAGAACAATAGGAAACAAATACAGCCATAGAAAAGTTCAGATAAAAGCTACATTGCAAACCCACATTCAAGTCATCAGAATCCACCAGATTCGTCAATGACCAAAACCTTCCAGGTAATGAGTCCTACTCAGCGATCACTCGGAGAAATAATGCATTTTGGAAGCAAGCAATCAGTATATGCTGAAAAGGAATCTATTTCACAAGCATTTTATCTACTGTTAAGGACACAAAAGCTGGGGAAAGGAGATAACTATCCCTATTAATATTGATTAGACCATTATATATCTGAAAAAGTGATTATAGTCTGAGGGGCTTGCATCTTCCCAATGTAGAGAATCCTGCTTTGAAATCATTAAATCAGCAAGTGATAGGTTGCCTTTCACGAATTGTAATTTACGAAAAAGCTAGCAGCTTTGGCCAAAAAAAACAAACCTCAACAACCCAAAAAACCCAAACCCCAAGCCTAGGAAGAGGTTTTGGCAAATAATCCTCAATCACTAAGCTGCTAGTTTTCCTTCCACTTTTCTGCATCGTTTCTGATTTGCTGGGGTGTCTTTTTCCTCACAGTAGAGGAAACACTTGGTTGCAGTGATATAGAAAGGGACTTCTTTATTGAGGTGGCTAGATACTGAGGTTCTTTCATGTTCTTCAGCTCCTAGACACCGTGCTCATCACACAGGGTCTCCCTAAATCCTGGTTTGGATTTAGCAGTCATGGAAGGAACTGTGGGTGAACGTCACGGTCCACCTGAGAACTTCTGCCCTGTGCTTACTCCAAGGGTATATCTACACTGCAAATGAAGATATGATGCTAGCATGGGTAGCAATAGTGACATAGATGTGGAGAGATGGGCTAGCAACCGCTGTGGAGCCTGGGTAATTATTTGATTATTATTCATATTATTTGCATTATTATTTGTATTTATTATCATAGCGCCTAGGAGGCCCAGTCCATTGTGCTAGACTTTGCACCAACCCAGAACAAAAAGACAGTCTCTGCCCAAGGAGCTTACAAGCTACATTTTCTATGCCTATGGCACCTTAGTTTGTAGTGTAGTCATACTGGGAAGCTGAAGAGCAGTCTGCAAAGAGGAGCTGGAGTGAATGCTATTTTGTCTTTTTTTTTTTTTTCCCCCCACATTAAAAAAATGTTCAGCACAAAATTTTTAATCTTTTCATTAGATCCCAGTTTCAGCAAGGTAGCTAGTCTGCAGTTGTCTTCTATGAACATCCCATTGAAACCAAAGGAACATTATTATTTAAGCTATGCATAGTGCTGGATTATGTTATCTCGAACACAAGTCCCTGCGCCAGAGAGACTATAATCTAAATTGGACATAACCCACCAGGTGACAGAAACAGACAAGCAGTACAGCTTTGTCTAGGAGGAACTTTCATTCTACGTGGAATGTGCAGCTGAATGGCAGGTGCGTCCTATCAGGATGTAGCAGGCCCAATAACAGGATGTGCAGTACCTGAGACATTCAGCAGCATGTCACAGAAGTTGCTCTGCATGCAAGATATACCTGGTGTGATAGTAGCATTCTACTTAATTATGTACCACACCGGGAACACAGAGAGGCATTCTAGGCATGCACTGCTTCATGCACAATATCCCTTGTCCAATGGCATTTTTCAGTCTGGATATACCCTACCTGGAATATTCAGGTTCTTTATGCCTAGCATGATCATTCCACTTGGATGAACACCATACCTGGAGCACCCAGCAGCATGTACCTGGTATGATATTTATCAGTTTAGGACAATGCCTTGCCTGGCATATTCAGTGTGGCAAACTCAGGACAATTAGTTACCAGGAGAGGGGTAGTAATTGGTCCCAGAAGGCTCAGCCCTGGAGGAATAAGGTTCAGCTGGGATAGGGGTTATCAGGGAGCTAATTAGGTTCAGCTGGCCCCAATTGCTGGAGACCTTTTTAAATCCTCCCTAGCAGGGAAGCGAGGAAGAGGAGAAGGAGAGGAGCTGCCAGGAAGTAGGGGCAGCTGAACTCTGAGACTCTTCCTGCAAGGCAGATTGCATTCTCCCCAGAAGAAGAGGAAACTAAAGCAAGGGTCTGGCTGAGAAGGGACCAGCCAGACCCTGCGAGATTGGGAAGGTTTTTTTTCTTTTACTTTGCCCAAGCCTGTGTCTCCGAGGCTAAGAAGGACTGAGCTAACAAAAGGAAAGGCAGGTACTTTGCCGCCTCAGAAGCTCATCAAGTGCATTCTATCAGGACTTGGACACACTGAGGATGTTCTGAGGCATGTCAGTTGTGCTTTACTTACTGTAAATTCTCTGTACATGATGATGATTTATATCACTGTTGTGCCTAGGAGACTTAGGTGTGGGCCAGGACTGCAATGTGTTAGGTGCTGTAGAAACACAGAAAAAAATGTCCCTGCCCCACTGAAGCATTATGTATCTGTAACGGCCTTGGCCGGGGTTCAGTTCCTGGTCGCAGGGGCTGAGCGAATGTAGTCTGCAGTCCGAGCTCTTGGGTGGGGCGGACGGCGAACAAACAGTGTAGGTGCACTGGCCCTTTGGAGCAGGGGAGAGCAACAAGCAGGTTAGAGGCACAGGCCCTTTGGAGCAGGGGAGAGCAACAAGCAGGTTAGAGGCTCTGGCCCTTTGGGGCAGGGCAGAGCAGTCAGCAGTTTAGGGGCTCTGGCCCTTTGGGGCAGGGCAGAGCAATCAGCAGTTTAGGGGCTCTGGCCCTTTGGGGCAGGGCAGAGCCGGGGACAACTGGAGGCGATCAGGTTAAGTAAAGGAAGGGGGGATCCTGCCACCCTTAAGGGGTGGCAGGGGGAACGCAGGCCCTCCCACTCCACGCGTTCCAGCCCGGGCCCTAGTAGCGGCTGTCGCCGCTAAGGCGGTCAGTGGGGATCCTGGCCCGAAACACACTGACCGGCGTGAGCAGTAGGGTCCCACCGAAACACAACTGACAGGGTGGGTCAGTGGGGATCCTGGCGATGCACACGGCCATCGGCTCGGGGTCTTCTGCGGCCTGACTGTAGTCAGCCGCCCCCAGGCTGCTTCCAACCTCCCCCTCCCTGAGTACCTGCCCTTCGCCGGCGTCGTCCAGGGGTTCCCAGATCATAGGTTCCTCAGCCGGCTCGGCAGCGGGGGGTCCAGTCCAGTCCTCGGCGTCTCGGGGTCCAGGTGGTCTGGTCCAGTCCTCGGGGTCTCGGGGTCCAGGCGGTCCGGTCCAGTCCTCAGCGTCCCGGGGTCCAGGTGGTCCGGTCCAGTCCTCGGGGTACCGGGGTTCGGGCGATCTGGTCCAGTCCTCCACAGGGCAAGCGTCCGAAGGCTCAGCCCGCTGCTCTGGGTACTGGCCCCAGGGGAGGTCAGGCCAGGGCCCCTCTGGATACCGGGCGTGGGGTAAGCCGGGCCCAGCGGGAGCTCGGACACCCACCTCTGCCTTCTCCGGCGGCCTCCTCCTAACCGAGGGCTGGGACCGGGCTTTTATACTTCCCATCCTGCCCCCTGACTTCCTGGGGGTGGGAACAGGCAGAGGGGGCCGTGAACTTCTGGTCCCGCCCCTTGGCTTCCTGGGGGCGGGGATAGGTGGCCGGGCTTCTGCCCGGGACCGCAGAGTTTCTGGTCTATTCCCTGTCTCAGAAGCGTGTGGGAGGGGACCCCCCTCGCTACAGTATCCAATAAATGGTTATTTTTTGACAGGCAGGTACTTAAATACCAGTTTAAATCAGAAGCTGCAAGCATAGTTACTTCCTAGTTGAGGATTTAAGAACCATTATCATTTATCACCATTTTTTCTCCCTTTCTCTAACGCATTGCCTTGACAAATATTATCAATAATCTTTTCCATTCCAGGAGTGAGTGCTTTGCCGATCTTCTGTTCATCTGCTGCAGTAGAGGTTAAACAACTTTTTATGCTTCCAGGACGTGAAAGGAGATGTCCCTGGGCGGGGCTATGGGCTGAGGAATTAATGCCAATTGGCTTGCTGAGGACTTTACCTTTTAATCCTTGCCCTTGCTTGCTGAGGATTGCTCTCTTACCCTCTTTGTAAATTACAGCTGATATTAAATTGCGGATGAGGGAAAGGTAGGGACTGTGCCGTCTCAGCCTGCTGGAGAAGATAGGTCCAGTAGTCACCGTTATCAGCTGATAATCAATAAAAGAAAATGAAATTATTAGGAGGATAACTGAGTGAATTTGAACAGCTATTAAAGGTGCCAGCTGAGACTGAAGTCCTTTGTTTCACTCTGGAACAGATTTAGCAGAGAAAGAAGAGCCCAGATTTCCCCCACAGATAGCCAGAGCCCTCCCTTTGAGGGACACCCTCCAAGAGAGAAAAGTGAGATCATTCGTCATGTCTAGTTCTCAGGTTTCTCCACCAAAGCTTCCAACATGGGCAGCCATTGTGATGGAGATTAATAAGAAACGATCGCTTGCCCCCTAGGAAATGAAATGAGAACACCCATTTGTTTTGTACAGGCTGCCAAACAACATCTGGTCACTGGTGGTCTGGCTCTTATATTCTCAGACAGCATGGTGATGAGTGCTCTATAAATGTCTGGGCAAATAGCTTAAACAGACTTGCTTCAAACCAGCAACCTAGAGCTGAAAGGCTCTCATATGTCATTACTGATGTCCTAACTCCCAGGGCATTCAGCCCCCTGGGAATTCAACCATACCCAACTCTAATCCAGTTAGAGGATGACCACACACCTGTGGGTTACAAATCTGTTGCTTATTCTTTTTCAAAGGAATACCCTTCATCTGGATTTACCATCGTGGCTCACTAACTGCTTCCATGTTACCTCCCTCCCTCCCCACCCCCGACTCTCTGGTATATTTCACATAATCTGAAAGTGAAGTTAACTTTTAAAAGCTGTGCTATTTTCAGGCACCCCCCAAGGTGCTATTGGGCTGCAGAGAGAGCTCAATGAAAGGAAAGCTAGCATTGACATGTTCTGTTCTGGAATGTAAACTATTAGCCGAGCCCTCTTAATCTCTACTATAAGTGGAACACACTTTGACTGATTGCTTCCTCAGAGGAAACTTAACTTCTTCTAAGGGAGGCAAGAGTATTTTATCTATATTGGGATTTTCAGGGCATCCAGGAGTTGTCAGAAAAATGAGCAGATAATCCGACAACAATCACTAGGGAGAAGGGTAAACAAAGAACCTTTTCGAACAAGGTTCTCCCCACGTTGGATAGATGGAGTGAGATGGAATCATAAGCAGTGAAGCATCCTCTCCACTACTAATTTTGCTTTTGGAGGGGGTGTGCATGGGGACAAGTTAAAAAAATACTGGATTCACTAATGAGCAGACTGGGAGGGTGGAAATATTGCTGCCCTTTGTGGCCCCAGAGGCTGGCCAATATTTGGGGTTACTCCAGGTTGTTTGCTTTAGGATGAGAAATTGGTGATATGAGTCAGGTGTATTCTTAATGTAATTTCTGTTTATTTTTAAAAAAAATCTACACAAAGTCCTATTTCCCTGAAAACGGTAGACAGCAGTTTCCTTGGTCAGAATTCCCTATGTCTGCCACTCCAGTGAGCTCTGTGCCCAAAGGAGCTCTGTCTCTTTGCTTCCTCTCAAGGACTTGCTCACAACTTCTGCTGTGGGCTCTCTGCCTCCAGTACACAGCAGGTGCAATCCTGCCTCCTAATCTCTGTGTTTGCAACCAGGGAAATCCCTCAGCACTCATGGCCTAGCTCTGATGTGCCATTAGACCTATTGCCTTGGGCAGTCATTGCCAGCTGCCTTTACTACATAAGGGGGCTTGATTGCTCCATCTGAGCTGGAAAGAGTCCTTGGCAGCCCCATTGGCTTTAATGAGGTCCGTGATTGACTTTGGATCCAAGAACTCAAGGCTATGAACAATGAAAATGGGTCTGGACAGGAATGCAAAGGGGAGAAGCTGGTACTTGGTATGTATCTAGAACCTGAGGGTTTCAAAGCTCTTTATGGGCATCAGCCTCAAGGCATTTCTATGAGGTAGACAAGTATTATTGTCTATTATAGAAATGTAGCAGTTGTCACATCCAGTACCTTGTCTCCAACCAGCTGCTTCAGAGGAAGGCGCAAGAAACCCTGCGATAATAGGGAGTTATGGAATCACCAGTCCCTAGGGAAAGGGTTTTGTACCTTCACCCATCACCTTAGTACCGATGTGCTTTCACCATAGTCTTCCTGGACCCATTTTACAGAGGAGACTCCAACAAAGTGTGTGATTCATTCAAAGTCATGCTCTGCAATTGGTGTCAGAGCCAAACTAGAACTCAGGAGTCTTGGATCTCTGTCACCTCCAATAACCATCAGAGATCACTCAGTCCAATTATTTTTCATACTATAGAGCCTCAAGGTTAGGCTCCTAAATCCATACTTAGGCAACTAAATATGTGGCTAGATTTTCAAAATCACTCAGTAAAACCAGTTAAAATTTGCTGAAGTTTTCAATTTTTGATTATTGATCACTTCTTACATTATTTTAGTTTTTAAACCATCTGGTCAAAAATTTTCTGACAACCAAAAACTTTAGACCAAATTCTGATACTTCAATATTTTGGTTTGAAATTTTAAAGGGAAAAAAAGCCCCTGGGACATTTCCCCCCAGTTTTGTTTTTGGTGTCCCCCCCCCCCCCCACACACACACCAGATCTCTCGAGCATCCAGAAGACCCCACTAAAACTAATGGGCCCTTCTGTTTGCTCAGCCCTTCTGAAAACCCAGCCATTAAATTAAGCTTTGGAATTCTGCAGTCTTACCCTCAGTCCCTGGGAGGCAGATTCTGACAGCCTTCCTCAGGCTGAGTAGCACTGTGCTCCATGACAAATCCTATGCACTTAGGGTGACCAGGTGTCCCAATTTTATAGGGACAGTCCTGATTTTGGGGTCTTTTTCTTATATAGGCTCCTATTACCTCCTACCCTCCCTCCCAATTTTTCACATTTGCTGTCTGGTCACCCTCCATGCACTTCCTAGCGACTCTTTGAGGCAGAATGAGCAAGAAGTTCAGTACCTAGCCCTTGGATGATAAGGTTGATGGTGATGGAAAGAATTGGATACATTGCACTTAGTGGAGGAAGATCAAGACTCCTTCAGGGAGAGTAGAATTTCAAGGCTGCTAGACTGTAATTTGTGGCTTGCTATCCCCATGGATCTTTGAGCTACATCGTAAGTGTCTCCTTTCCCTTGAATGCTCTTCTACTTCTTCTAATTGTGATTTATGGAGAGGACACTAAGATAAAAAGGCAACACCTCATATAGAGCTAGGATGAGCACTGTATGCTGCAGTGCTGTCTTCTAAAAATGGCTGGAGATTTATTCTTACTTCAGGTCTAAAATTACCCTGTTAAACTCTCACCTTCTCCTCCCTGCCATCAGTGCTTGTCTGGATCATCTCTGAAATGTCATTCAGAGGGGTCAGAGATGGAAATCTATGGCTCAATCTAAACAGTGCCGGAAGGAGAGATCCAACAGAAACAGCTCTGGTTCTTTTGGCCCAGAATCCTTGAAAAGGCAAGAGATCATAGATTTGTTCAAGGAAGGACTGCTGTTAGAGCCAGGGCATACACAGCAGCCGTAGCTGGAATGCTGCTGATTATGTGCAAACATGTTATCAGCCCTGAATTTTGAGTAGGCTTGTGGTGCACTTAACAAGAGTTTGACTTATTATTTTTTATTCCTGATAATGCTTTATGGTGGAATATATTGATGCCATTTGCTAGAGTATCCTTTCCTTAAATATTTTTTACATAATGTGCTTTATACAAGTTTATAATAGCTTGTGCAATCCTTTTCTTTCAGTGGCACCAATAAAGCAATTTGGATTAAACGAAATTGAACTCAGTGAAACAAGGAGGATGGGGCTAGAGAAGAGATGAGGGAATTTGTGTGTGTGTGTGTGTGTGTGTGTGTGTGTGCACGCATGCAGCCAGAGAAAATAAAAGTAGAGAATGGACTGTGATGAAGGAGATATCAAAAGAGGGATGGAGGAAAAAGAGAGGTGGAGGAAAAGCAAAGAGGAAGAAAGAAAATTCAAAGTGAGTGGAGATAACATGAATTCACATGTCTATCCAGAATAAAGAATACTGGAATCAGTGATTAGTATTTGACAGACAGATACAGCAGCAAGGCCAGAGATAAACTGTTTAGTGCTGATCATGCTCCCATTGAAAGAAATGGGATTTTCTATTGAATTCAAGGGTATCAGGCTAAGTCTCATAGAGTGGCATTTGCAAAAGCACAGGCGTGACTTAAGAGCACAAGTCCTATTGAATTTCAATTTTCAGGCTACAGGACAATCTATGAAATGTGACACCCTTTGGGAAAACTTTTTGAATGTCCCAAGAGAACAGTGGAGTTAAGAGTATCTCAAATAGCCATCCAACCCTCTGTTCATCCATCCACGCATCTGTGTACCCACACACCCATCCATCCCTCTAGCCACACATCTGTGCATCCAACTTTGTATCTACCTATCCATGCATGTTCTTCCAGGGTCCTCATCACCGTACTGTCTAAGCACCTCACATTATTTAAAAGTGTCAGATTCTCTCACACTTAACTCATGTTAACTTGTACTTTACTTCATGAGTCCCATGGGACTATCATCTGGATCCAAGGCCATTGAAATTGATCAGAATCTTTTCATTGACCTCAATGGTCTTCGGCATTACACAATGGGATACTGCCTGACACGGGGCATGATCAGGCCAGAGTGAATGATAAGCTGGGAAAATTCAGGCTTATTGTTTTCATTTGCTTTCATTGTCTCTTCCTTGTATTATTTTTCGTTGTGATCTTATTGCGGGTTTGATCTTGTTCTTCTCTTTATTTGACAGGGATTCAATTATCCTCACTGATGCAATCATCATTTACTCGGTTATGGGTTGTCAGGCATATTTGATTAGGAAAATTAACTACACATTTCCCCTTGCTTTGGTCTTTTCCATTTGTGAGTTTGTTTCATTGTGGATTTAATTTTAAAACAGTAAAATAAAGCAAAAGGAAGAGAAGAAAATGATAATCTCAGGAAGGAATGAGCTACATGGGAGACTCCTTACCTCAGAGGATCTGCTCAGTCACGGTTTTACAATTTGTATTGCGGTAGCATCCCAAGTCCCCAGTAGGGTTTGAGGCCACATCACGCTATGCTGGGTAGTGGAAAAACAGAGAGGAAGACACAGTCACTATCCAGAAAGAGTTTAGGGTGGGATTTCTAAAGCTATCTGCATAGGCCTAACTCTCCTTTCATTGAAGTCAATGCCAATACTCCCTGAAAAACCAAGTGCCTTTCCTGTAGTGCCCCTTGCTGGCCGAGCCTGGCCCTGGAAGGACACCATGCAGGTTAAAAAGTATCAGACAAAATTCCTCAACTGGAGTTCTACTTTGTTAGGACCAAATAACCTTAGACTCTGTGGTTCCCAGACTTAAAATAAAGTCTCTATGGGCCGCAGTCTCTCGTCAGTTTGAGGTTTGCACAGCCCTCCTTCTTGGGACCTGTACTTCTGGGGCCCCAGAAATGCAGAGAGAGAGAATGCTTCCCACAAACAGCCCCAGCTCACATCCCACAGCATGCTGGACATGGTGGCATAAGCAGTGTGGAACTCATAGGAGCTGGAAACAGTTCCCTGAAGCGCTGCTCTCAACAGGGTCCATTTGCTCCTGAATGATGCCTGGGAGGCTCTCTTCCAGAAGCTTGTTGCGTCCTTGACAAGGGGAAAAAATCTGAAATGAAACACACACTGGAGTCTGAGAGAGGGCCCTGGCTCCAGCATTGCTCGACATTTCCATATGCCGTGTAATTAAATTGTAAGTAAAAGCAAGGAGTTGACTGCTTCACTAATAGCAGAGAAAGGAGGCAATCATGTAACTTCCATCTGTCTGCAAATACAGTTTATGGTGGAAATACATTAGCAACCTAGAGCTGTATGCCAGGCTCAATTAGACTGAACAGGATCAAAGGGCACTCTGGGTAATAAATATCCTGGCAGAATTGAGCCAGAGTCTTCCTATTTATTGCTAGAGGAGATAATAATCATTAGCAAGTTGGAGTGAAATCCAGTGCCAAAGAGGAAAGGACTGAGCTGCAGAAAGCGTGCTTTGGGGGTAACAGGATCTGTCCCCTCTGCCCAGAATTATGCCCAAAGGTGTAGTTGGCATCAAGGTTATTTTTAATTATGTTAGGGGTAAGGGTAAGGACTGCAGCTCACATATCAATCTCTGATTGTAATGGGGAAGAGAAGTGGAGACGGGAATTGGGGAACCGTTTAAAATTTACACTGCATAATTGAAAGCTAATACCGGGCTCTGGCTAAAGTAAAGAAGCACCTCTCCTTTAATGAGGCATAAGGGGAAATGAGACTGACTCTCACTTGCATTGTTACTCATAGAGAATTGCCTTGCAATTAATATATAATATAATTTATTAACTCATTCTCAGATTACACAACAGACAGAAGTAAAGCACGACCTATTTGTGACACCTGGGCTGCAAAAAACACACACTTTCCCGATTGTGTCTCCTTGACATGGAATTGTAAGAACACAAAACTAAATCATCTTCACCTTACAATAGAAAAAAGAAGAAAGAAGGCAAACGATTTTAGTGCCAAGGCCCACTTACCCTCAAACTTAATCTTGCGCTCTCAAAAAACAGTGTCATTTGGCGGATAGGCAAATATTGTTTTATTAACAAGATCCATGTTCAGTATCTGAATATGGATTCAGTAGTCCAGTTATTCCATCTACAGTTTTTGTTACAGTCATTAATAAGGAGAATACAAATTCATATTTTATAATACTGAGTTTTCTATCATTTTTCTTTCCCACGGCCAAGATTTTCAAAAGACCTCAGCTCCATTTAAGACAACTAATTAAGTAGACTGATTTTCTTCAACTCTCATTGTTCTCAGTATATGGAGGGAATTGTCAGAAGCACCTATGGACCAAATATTTAAAGCTACGTAGGTGCGTAACTCCCACTGAAATCAATGAGTTAGATGCTTAACTACCTTCAAAAGTCTATACCATAGTGACTTAGAAGCACAAGTCTCATTGATTTTTCACTGGGACTTGTGGATAAAATTTTCATAAGTTCCACATCGGTTTAGAATCCTGTGATTTAGGCACCTCGGTAACGAAAGTGCTTTTGAACTTCTGGCCCCTAACAGGCAAATGTTTGTAACCAGGGGGAAGGATAATGGGAAGGCATCTCACCCTGAAAAGCTTATTGTTGTCAGACTGAAGTGGATCTTGTGGCATGGTCCCACTGAGTGTTTGACACCTGTGGTCTCTCTGTTGCACTTCTTGTATAAGTTGGATGTAGTCTTATCCACCTTCAAATCCCTCTTTCAGACTCACCTCTGTCATGATGCAGGTGTGAAACCATCTGTTGCAGGTGCAAAAAAGGCTAATATTACTCTGGGGTGTATTAGCAGAAACATCGTATAAGACACAGAAGGTCATTGTCCTGCTCTACTCGGCACTGGTGAGGCCTCAGCTGGAGTATTTTTCTCCTTTTTCCCCCCTATTTCCTTCTTCCTCCCTTCTAACCCGAAATGTTTGAAAAGACAAACAAGCCAACCAAAACTCCATCAAGCTGGGCTAATTCTTAACTAGCTTCGTTTGCTGCATTTACATCCCCTACCCTTTGTCTGTTTGTGTCTTTAACTCATAAGCTATTTGGGCAGAGATTGGTTCTTTTCCATGTTTGTACAGGACCTAACACAGTGGGGCTCCAGTCCTGGCTGAAGCTTTTGGGGGGCTACCAGTATATACATATTGGTGCCCATAAAATTTGACAACAGGTCGCTGGTGTGCAGATATCACTATCTCTGTGTTGGCTGGTAGTGTCACATTGTTTCATGTACCCAGTCAGTCTGTACCCCTCTATTTTCTCTTGTCTTATACCTGGATTGTAAGTTCTTTGGGGACAGGGGCCATCTTTCTGTTTTCTCTTCGCACAGCAGGCTTCTGGTCCCTGTCGGGGACTCTTAGGCACTATGATAGTACAAATAATAATAATAATTAATAGTAACTCAATGAACATATTTAAAAGATATGGGGATACATAGATTCTGTGGATTGCAAATAGCCTTTGTGGTGGTTGTTTTTTGTTTGCTTGTTTTTAAACAACATTTTTTCCTGTAAACAATAGATTGTTTGGTGTCTCGGTATAATTAATTTTCTAATGAGATCCTTATATTTTGACTTGTCAGAAAATCTTTATGCTCCCTGTTCACAGCCCTCATATACTGAGATGCCCATGCTTTTAGGGAAGGTGGGTTTATTCATTAAGGTGTTAATTGTGAGTCCTGATGTGGGGCAGCACATAGCTGCATTGACCCAGGAGCGTACAGAGATGCAACTTATTTTTCACAAGCTCCCAGATGTTCTAGGAAGGAGGTACATTAATCCTATATGTGGCACTGCATAAGTTCCCTGTCACACTGACAGAGCTGCGCTGGCTGCTCAGTTGGTGCAGAGTCAATGCCAAGGCTCCTCCCCCTACATGCACAGGAAGTAGTGGTTCTTCAGAGGCTGCTCTCCTGCCCCTGCAGTGGTGCCCAATGTAGGGAAGTAAGGAGGTTCCTTGTACCCTTGTAGCAACCTGCCTGGAAGTTGGAGGGTAGACCACAGATTGCAGGAGGGAAAAGTTTGGAGGAGCCACTAGGAAGTCAGTCTGTGAGCACATGGCTAGAATGCTAGCTGCATTGGCAACATCTCTGTAAAGAGCCAGTTTAATTTTACAAGCATGGAGTCCTTTGATGTTATTACCCTGTCCACAGCGGATAAAGCAACCCTTGCTTTCCTGTGCAGGATAGGGACAGTCTGGCCCTAAACTAGATAACAGAAAACACATGTTATTTTATTTGACATCTCTCTTTTATGTCTTTCTGTATTTGTAAGCTGTCTTGCATAAGGGAGTGGGCAGGTACATGTTTAGCAGGATGCACAAGTAAATTGCTCTGATGAAATATAGTAACATACCATTGTTCTATTTGAGGCGAGGTAGAACAGGTAAAATCATCTACATGGGCTAGCCACAAATATAATTTAATAGTAGGCCACTGGGTTCTATTTCCAGCTCTGCTATTGGTCTGTGGTGTGACTTTGGACACATTACTTTTCTCTGTGCCTTGTTTCCATTTTCACCCTTTGTCTGTCTTGTCCTAGAGTCTGTTTATTTGTCAGAGGCTGGAGATGGATGACAGGAGAGAGATCACTTAATCATTACCTGTTAGGTTCACTCCCTTTGGGGCACCTGGCATTGGCACTGTCGGTAGACAGGATACTGGGCTAGATGGAACTTTGGTCTGACCCAGTATGGCTGTTCTTATGTTCTTATGACTGTCACCTCTCTGTAATGTGCAATGTTTCTCACATGTCTGTACAGTGCCTCGTCTAGCACTATTTCACTTGGTCATCTAGGCACTACTGTGATAAGAACAACAGCAACAATAATAATTAATAATAAACAGGGAAAATTAAGTGCTCATGTATTCTTCTCTAAAGAGAAGGTTTTGAAGGTAAGCCAGGCTTCCTATTTCTCATTAGAAGTGAGTGATGGTTAATTTATTGTAATAAAAAGCACTGGCTTAAATCTGTCTAAGAACATTTACACTTGATTTAAGAGGTGAGGAAAATAGATCCATATTTATTAGGGCAGTTCTGTCCATAAGTCTGAAAGGGAGACTTGCTCACCTATCTACGCTTCTACTCTCACCTATTGTATTATTGGTTCAATATTCAATTATTGGAGATTTGGTGGGTTGGTTTGATTTTTTTTTTGAGATAGGAAGGGAAATTAATTCTAATATACTTTATACAAAAATCTAGATATGGTGTTGTAAGCCATTCTGCATTCTGTTGCTTCCCAAAATGGAAGCTGATGGTTTGATGAAATTTATTTTATAGTTCACATATGAGCAATGTTGTTTTATTACTACTGGCAATTGGCAGGGGTGGATTTTAGAGAAACAAAAGTAGATAATGATTATCTACCTATCTGCCATTGTTGTATCATGTGAGCCGCTTCCTCATTTGGATGTCATGGATAGCGTCTTCCTAAGTGAAGGGAAGCAGTGAGTGGGCATTCTTGTTACAAGTCATATGAAAGCCTGTTAAATGATTGCACTTGTGTGGCCACAAAAAGAAAACGAACAAAATAATTCAAGGCCAAATTTTCTGATGGGGTCACATGTAAATAGATACTCGACTCAGTTACATGCTTTGCGTACTTCTGATGAAATAATCATAGATTTAGTTTGATTTTCTTTAGAATGATGAATAACCTTAAGAAACCCACAAACATTATCAGCAACTTTTCGACCTTTTACAAAGTCCATTTGCCTTGAGATAATGATAGGAAATAAGATTTCTAAACTATTAGCAAGAACTTTGTCTAGAATTTTTGAATTATTGTAGTTAATTAAATGAGGTGATAAGAAGCATGGAACTGTTTTTAACCTGATGTAGGACTATATTATATATACTAACAATGGACATTGCATGGTCTAGTGGATGGAACAATGGACTTGGACAATCTGGGTTCTATCCCTGATTCTAACATTGGCCTGCTGCATGTCCTTGGGTAAGTCACTTTACTGCTCTATGCCTCAGTTTCCTCATCTCTAAAATGGGAATAATGATACTTGCCTCCTCTGTAAAGAGTTGTGACCTCTAATGATGAAAAGCACTATATAAGAAGGGGGTGGTGATATTATTATCTGATTTAACATTTAGATTACAATAGCATCTAAAGACCACAAGTAAGCTGGGCACCATTGTGCCAGGTACCGCACAAAAATATAATAAATGACAGTCCCTGTCTGTGATGGGGTGTCCACTGCACACAGGACTGGAAGGGGTTAAGGTGCCCAGGCAGGCCTATCAACTCCATAGGCTACACTTGGAGGAAGAGCCAGGGAGCAGGGAATTGATTGCAAGCAGGTGCCACTGTGCAGGAACAGGTGGGGCTGATGAAGCCAAGTAGCTGGTAACAGATAGAGACTGCTGGGAAAAGACAGTCATTCCCTAGACAGAGAGTTTGGAGCTGGTACTCCCAGAGAAAGGTGGGAGAAATAGGAGTTGTAGGAAGCAGTCCAGGGAAGAAGTAGTGAGGGCTGGGAGAAGAAAGCCCAGAACTGTTGGGGTGAGGGTCCCTGCACAGGAATGTGGAATAGAGGGCGGGCCCAGGATTCCTTACCAGCCCCTGAAGCAGTGAATGGGAAGACTGCTTAGGGCTGTTGAAGGAAAGACTTTGATGTACCCTGGAAGGAGGAAATCCTGAGTCATCTGGCTGGAGGACTGAGTCATAAGAGGATGCTGCAGTCCCTGGGACAAGAGGAGATGCAGACCTGAAAAAGAGAGCGTGTGACTGTGGGAAGGCTGATTACCTTGAGAGCTAATCACCAGAGTGACCAGAAAGAGGCACCAGAGAAGCGGTGAGTGTTGCACCCTGTGACACTGCACCAAAGAACATACAGTGTAAAATTATTATGATTCTGACTTCACGTATGGTTTTAGGAAGCCATCTTTTATCATGTGGGCTAGATTCTCTGGTTCTCTAGAGCCACTTAGTACCACACACGCAGAGCAAAGTGGCCATATTCTGGCTGGAGGTCATGAGTGGAAAATGTCCCTTGCCCTGGGGAACTCTTCACTGGTTTATAGTTAGCAGAGATGATGTAGCTGACTCCTTCACAAGCCAGCCTAGGCTGTATGCCGGGGAAGGCAGGGAGGGTATGTGCCAGGAACAGGGCAGGGGGCAGAGGAGTATTGCAGAGCCTGCTTCAGTTCTGTATGCCTGCTCAATTTTAATCCAGTCATCTTTTTGCTTGAGTTTTTAGTGCTGCAGGAATCTCTCATTGGAGGAAGGGCATAGGCTACTTTTTACCTTAATACCTCATAGAAGGCCAATTATTCTTAGATATTTCCTTTTGCCCTAGTCTATGACATCTTCTAGATTGTCAGATGCTAGCTTTATTTCTGCTGGTATGTTGTTGGTGACCAGTCCTTTCACCTCTGAGGAAGTTTCTGGTACCTCTGCTTCCTAATGCTCATTGTTCCCAGTTGACTGTCTGTTTTAGCTTTCAGCCTGGTAGTTTCTGAGTGTGAAATAACTGTGAACTGAGCAGTAATCTCTACTATAGTGGTCCAGGCACTCAGGGCTCCTCAGCTGTCTCTAACTCTTAGTGGGGAAACTCTTTTCTTGAGCTTCACGTTTAATGCTGGGGGATTTCCTGTGTGGCACGACTGGGTTTTGCCTCACACGCAGGTGACGTGCCATGTTGCCACTGGCCAAAGGGCACATAGCAGTTTGTAATGGGGGGGTTGGGCTTGTGATTGAAACATGGGATTCATAGACACAGTCTCCTTAGGACACTTTAGCAAGTTATTTAATCTCCCGGTGCCTCAGTTTACCGTCAATCAAGTTAGGAGTAATAAACCCTACTTGATCCCACCGGTTGTCTTTGTGATCTAATAGTTCTTCAAGGCGGGGACTGTTTCTTCCCACAGTTTGTTCGTAGAGCACGCAGTACAATGAAGAGTTGATCTTGTCTTGGGACTCTGGGTGCTATTATAGTATTAACAAAGAATACTAATAATTCCAGAAAGATAGGGCATATGTGGGTAGAGAAAAGGGGCACTTGCATGCAGCAAAATGGGGACTGCAGGTGGAAATAGCTTAGCCCACATGACCCCATAAATCCATGTCTATAGAGGAGGATCATAGTAGATTAGTATTGCTGGGCGGTTCCATCAGCATTCCTAGTAAATTTGTGTTATTTATGACGTCTTTCATACACATAGCGCTTCTGCATACAGCAAAGTGCTGAGACATGGTTTCCTATCAGGCACAGGGCAACAGGGAAATTGGCCATGGAGAAGTGAATTAAACACAATAAAAATAAAAATGCCCAGCTAGAGCATTCATCTGTCACAGGAATGGCTTTTCAGCCTGGGACCTGTTCAGTGAGAAGCAATGTTACATAATGCAAATGCAGGCTATTGTTTTAAGGCTAGAGATCTTAACTGTTAAAGGTTGGGAGGAAACAGCTGGTTATCCCATCACTGCAGGTTTCTTGTACCTTGCTCTGAAGCAGATGGTGCTGGCTGTTGTTGGAGGTAGCCTACCAAATGAGACAGAGCAAAAATCCTGGAGAAGTTTCTCTAGTATCCAGGATTCACTGCTGAGCAGCTGCCACGCTTAGACAGGAAAGATAGCAGACTGCCCCCACATAAACAAGTTTGGAGTTGAATTCAGGATCTTGTTAGCCAGGAGCATGGGCTGGAAATGGTTTGTTGTGAGACAGAGCTGCTAGTGATAATGACTGCATTTCAAATCTGATGTCTGGGTTTTTTTAAAAAGGAAAAGAAAGATTATAACCATGTGCAATTAAATAAGCTGAGAGCTGCAGTCTGAGGTGCAGTGGGAGAAGATGTTCCTGAATGCCTGATAATTCAGCATTCCTAATGTTGGAGCAAATGTGTTCCTCACATACATCCATGCAATTCCACTGGGGGTACTAAGAACTGAGCTTTTCTCCCAATACAAAGCATTCCCAGGATGCTGTATGGACTGGAGAAATTGTGGGTTGTTGCTGCTTTTAAACATCAGTCAATCCCAGATTTTCAGAATTGCAGGTGCAAAAACATACGCACAACTTGTTCACAGCGGCATTGTGGCTGCATGGGCAGGACAATGCATTGGAACTCTGGTGACTAGGGTTCTGCCGCTCAACAACTGTGTGACCCTGGCTAAGTCACTTCCCTACTCTGTGCCTCTATTTCCCCTCCCACCTCTTGTCTGTCTTGTCTAGTTAGCCCGTGCCTCCAAGAGCTTGCAATCTATCTCTTACTAGGTATATATACACCCCCTACCATAATGACACCCTGATTTTGATTGGGATCACTACGTGCTAATTTAGTAATGATTCTCCCTTCAGATTAATGAATTTTAAGGGCAGAAGAGATCACTGTGAGCATCTAGTCTGATGTCTTACAAAGTATGGGGCCAGGGGATTTCATCCAGTGATTCCTGCAGTCAAAGGAATGAGTCTTTCCTGCTGGGTAGGTGAGTGCAGTCAACCCCCGCCCCCCTTACTTGTAGTCTGTAATTTTATCCCTAACGCAGTTGTAGTTTGGCCAAGATTTATAGCACAATACAAGTTTATTTTGTACAGCATCTTTCATAGGAACTCTATCCCCAGAACACATTTCAGAGTCAAATAAAAACAAGACAGTACCAGGCATAAATTACAGGAAGCAGTGGTTTCGAGACATTGGAGAGTAAATAAATTGAAGCAGTCAGTCGTAAGGCTGGCAAATGGGGGAGGGGGGGAGAAATTCAGAGGCAGTAAAGATAAGTTACATATTTAGGATGAAGTTTGAAATGAAAGGGAGAGCTAGCGAGGGGGAGGGAGGGATTGAGAGAGACTCTTCAAAACAGTAGCAGGAGAGTGTGAAGACTCTGAGAAGAGAGAAGGCTGGTGGTAAGCAAAGAGAGGGAGCGGAGACAGGGTAGCCATGAGTTCAGCTGGGAGTAATGCAGTGGAGTGTTTTAAAAACAAGGGGCTGGATCTTCAATTGGTGTAAAAGCAGTATCAATAGAACCACACCAGTTTGCACCAGCTAAAGATTTGCTGCCCGAACAAGCGATTTATTTATTTTAAATTGGGTCCCGTAATGAAGGAGGATGGGTCATGGGATGTGAGGGTGGAAGAGAGTTAATCCCACTTCTGTGTGCTTACAAAGCAGGAGAGCAGCACAAGTCTGGAGTGATGGGGTCTTGGAGAGGGGGCAGAGCAGGAGTTACACTAGTGGGGGGAGAAAGGTGCCCTGCACTTTGACTTGCCATAGCCAGACAATGGGTACTTGGCAGTTACGTTTGCTTCTGGCTGGAGCCAGACTTGCTTTGCGAGGCTGGTGTAGTGTCTTAGCTTCGGGAGATATGGGTTCAAGTCCTACCTGTGCCATGGGCTCCCTTTGCAACCTCAGGTGAGTCTGCCCTGTGCTACATCTCCCCACCTGGGAAAAGGAGATGCTACTTCTCTACCTAGCAGGGATGTTTTAAGGATAAAATATATTAGTGAGAATGAGATGCCCAGATCTGGGGACCATTATAAATCCCTAGATAAACCAATGGCACCATCAAGATCTTTAATTTGGGATGTAATTCAGTAATGTACTGGCTGTGCCACTCCCTTGGTTGGATAGAAATTGAACTGCTTGTCACTCTATAGCGCTATCAGCAGCTGGAGACTGTACTTTGGATCAACTAACAGTGGCTTTTGCTAGTTCAGCAGGAGGATCTGAATTCTATGGCCACAAGCTCTGTCCCTGCTACCACTCTTAAGGTCTGCCTACACTGCATTCACAGGTGTGATTACAGAATATGGAGACCTATCAGAGTTAGCTTAGGTACCAATATCAGTGAAGCTGCAGCTTGTATGTGTGTGGCCAGTACTTTATCTCACCAAAAAGAGTTGTCATCCCCATTTTACAGAATAGGTGAACTAAGGCACAGAGCAATGAGCTGATTTGCTTTTCTCATTGGTCACTGGCACAGCCATGGATAGAACCCAGGATGCCTAAGGCTGTTCTGGCCTCTGCAGAACACACTGCCTCCAAGAGGGGAAATATTAGGCAGACCAGACTGAATTCCATTTGAAAATGAATGGACTTACACCAGGGATGAACTTGTCCCCTGCCACTTCCTCTGTGTCTCTGGACTAGCCACATTCTGGCAGTAGCGTGTACAAATATAAAATAATGAGGTAGCAGCCAGGAGTGTCTGGAGCAGGCAGTGAGGAATGAAGATGGATGATGGTAGCTAAGACACAATTTGAAAAGGGATAAATACAGGCAACAAGTTATTCACCAGAGCAATTTGTAAAGAGTGTTAAAAAACCTTCAGACAGGATTGTTTCACATCATCTCTTTTTCTATTTGTGGCCTGACAGACCCTCGTGTAAATGGCACTGACGGATGGCTGCAAACCAGTCCCCTTAATCTGCAGCTCTGCTATTGATTAGCTTAACTCACATAACGCCTGCTGTCAATGTGACCTGTCGAGGCGGTTTGAGACGTGGGAGCCGCTGGTGCTTCCGATAGGTGGCTATGGGGTGGTGGGGTTGACTAATGGATGCAGCGGAGAGGGCGGGTGGTAGACATTCACTGTGGAGGACTTGGAGACCTCAGGCAGAGGAGAAAGCAGAGAGCTGTGGCCAGGAGTTAACTGTCTGAATCCTAGTAAAAGGTCAGCAGTAGAATGAGTCTGTCCCCAGTGACGGTTTTTGAGGGGCAGCTACATGAAGCCAAGAGTCAATGCAAAATAACTGGTGGGGAAATTCAGGACACGTCTGCTGTGGGCGGAAAGGGGAAAATGTTTAGCTCGATTGACATAATTATAGCTACTGTTTCTATAGCCTCTTTGCCCCAAGGGATCCCAGAGTGCTTTGTGGACTGATACACAAGCTATGCAGAGGCATTACTCAATTCTTAAGTACAGCCGCATCTGTGGTGAAGGATGGTCTAGTGGTTTAGTCGCAAGATCAGTTATTGGCTCTGATACTGGCTTCCTGTATAGCCTTGGGCAAGTTATTTACTCTCTATGTGCCTCGTCAAATGGAGATGATACGCTCACCCTCACAGGGATGCTGGGAGGTGGTCATGCACAGGGCTTGAGTGGGGATGGAAGGAGAAAGGTAGGTAGAATGTGACCACAGTTAGGGAGGCAGAATGGAGTCACTCGAGGGTTACTCTCTTGACAAATTACCTTCAGATCTTTAATTAAAAAAAAACAACAACAAGGTCCTGAGTACTTGTGTTAATCTTCCTCCCAGAAAGATGGTAAATCCACTTGCTTGCATGCCCCCCCTCCACTTATTCCACCATGTGGGTTAGCACTGACTCAGAACAGAGTGCTGCCAGTTGGGCTGCTGACATCACTTCTTGCAGTGCCAAGGTCTCCTATTCAGGCATTAACCTGGTCTGACCTTACTCAGCTTACAAGAGCTGGGATCATGGCACATGGTGATATAGCTGCAGCAGCTGAGGGAAAGAGGGGAAAAAAAGCTGTGCATGAAGATATTTTTAATTTGACTCAGCACTTTTTTTCCCAAGGGGGGTGGACAGGGGAGGGGAGGGAAGGAAGAGTGCAAAGAGTGAGAACCTGCAGCCATGAATAAAGGGGTGGAGAGGGACAGACCATTGTATGGGCATAGGGAGCCTCAGACAACCAGATCCAGGATGGAGAGAAGAGACAAAGAATGATAAACAAACTGGACTCGCTACAGTCCTGGTTTTGGCCCACTTTGAGGTTGCTGCTTAGGTAACAATGACTAGAGAGGGACAAATCATGACTATTTCTCTTCCGGCAGTGCTTAGAGGCAGGACCGAGATCAGATCCCCATGGCGGCAGGTGCTGTGCCTATATCCTAGGAGAGACAGTCACTGCCCTGAAGAGTTTGCAGTCCAAATAGGAGAAAGGTAGCATCATTAGCCCCATTGCAGCTGGGGATCCAAGGTGCAGGGATAATAAATGACTCAGTCATGGGAGACTGGCAGAGCTGGGAATTCAACTTTGATCTCCTAAGTCCCAGCCCTGTGCCTGAGTCACAGGTCCATCCTTCCTTTGAGGTTAGTGCTCCCATAACAATGACTAGAATTGAATGAATAATATGCTGCGAATATTGACTGGTTCTGATTGGAAAATGCATTTTTGACTTGGGACCCTCTGGTGGTACCTCCCGCATTCTGGCCATCAGTTTCAGCAGAGTCTAGGGCCAGGATGGACTTTGGGGAAGGAGTTACAGATCGTGTCTCCAGGTCAGGCCTGAGCCACTCCAGCAGGGCACTGTTGGGTAGCTTCTGTGTTGTACCTGGAGATAAACAGAAAGTTTCATTCCCCAGAGCTACCAATCCAGCCCCTTTCACCCATGCTGAATTCACTCCAAGCAGAGAAGTTCTATAGCTGGTGACACTAAAACCGAGATTATACGATCTTGAATTAAATTTGCAGAATTGTTTCCAATTGCTTCCTTGACCTTGTTTCCCAGCATCATGGACTGGATAGGTTGTTACACTGCAGAACTAGCTTTCCTAGTTCCCTGCTTTCCCAAGCTTTGCTTTCATTTTGCAGGCAGACACACATTTCCTTTGCCGTTGTCTCCAGTGAGCTGGGGAAACAGAAGTGTTGCTCTTACTTTTCTGTGGCAAGACCGTCGCAGGAGCTTGTGTGTTGCCTTAAGACTTAGTGTATGGCAGTATTGTCATGCTTGGCAACTCCAGCCAGCCAGATGTCAGAGTTGTCAGCCATCTTCCTAACAGCTGGGCATTCAAAACCTCAGTCTTCAGCTTGAAAACCAGAAACCTTTCTCTAGTAGGAACTGCCATGCTGTGAGAGACCAGTTGTCCTTCTATTTGCTCTGACCAGGTGTTGGATAGTTGTAACAAAAGTGTTAAACTCCAATAATGCACCTGACCATGCAACTTGGCACTGAAGGCAATTGTTCTACTCTACTCTGCAATAGTGCCGTCTCAGTTGGAGTATTAGGTCCAGTTTCAGACAAGCTGGATAGAGTCCAAAATGGTAAAAGAATTGGGCATGCATAATCCAGAGAAGAGAAGACTACAGGGGAACATGATGTGTCTTCAAATATCTGAAAGGTTATTATAAAGAGGGTGGGGATCAATTGTTCTCCATTTCTTCCAAGGGTAGGACAAGAAGCAAGAATTCACATGCTGTGCCACTGCCTCCAGTGCTTTATCCCTGCAGCAGCTCATCAGGAGGAGAGGGATAAGCCATGCAGGCAGAGCAAGAAGAGCCAGCCATGGAAGTATACTGGGTCCGGGGAGTTATCATCTGGGGGCACTTTCTGGGATGTGGCACTGCAAATAGAAACACTGGTTCTGAAGGTCATTTTATTTCCACCAAAGAACTTAATTAGGCTTCTATAAAGTGTTTAGATTTAGGAGTGGAGCATTTTTAGCTCCTCTGCTGCGAGTGCTCATGAATATTAAAAATGAAATCAAGATGAGAAGCTGGGGAAGAGATGGGGCTGAAGTCGTCTCTCTCTCCAGCTCCATTCTCTTTAGAGCCTGCCTCTGATGAAGCAGTTGTTATTACTCTACAGGGGAGGCCTACATAAATTACAGGGTTACGTGGAGAAGAGCCTGTCCCTCCCAAAAAAGCTGTGTGGTAGGAAAGAGCAGTGTGATCTGTGACTGCGGGCAGCCCCCTGTGGGGGAACATGCATCCTCTTGTGCCACCTGCTCAAAGCCAGCCCAAGCCGTCGGGGTGGCTGCACCTGGAGGAAGGATTGCCAGAACTTTGCTGGGAGTGGGGGGCGAGGGGAGAGGCGGTTTCCACATTGCTTTCTCTTCCAGAGTTTCTAGCAATGCAGCTGGGGAAGGAAGGGAGAAGGAACACTGCTAGTCCATGGTCTCCTGGGGAACAACTGTCAGTTCTTTCTTTCCCCTGCACCTGGAAACCAACCAGACATCCTGGCATTTACAAAGATTTCTGCAAGACATGGAGGCTCTGGGCAACCATGGAAGTGGGATAATTAGATATTAAGGAGCAGAAGAGCCGCAAACTGATTGTGGCTAGTTGCTTTGCTGTCACCTCTCCAATAAAAGCTGGATCCTGCAGTCCTAGGCAACATTCCTGCCAGTTACAGCAAGGCCTGTGGACAGCAGGAGTTCTTGCATAAAGGATTCATGCATGCTCGAAGGAAAGCACTGACTGTGGGAAGGAGGGTTAGGAGATCAGATGGCTGTGAAATCCCAAATGTATCCTCCTCAGAACCAGCCTAGGGATTTGGCTGAGAATCTAGAAGCTTGACCTGTACCGCTCGTCCTGTCATTTACCATGTGCCGTAACAATCTACAGAACTAGAAGCTGAGATTATGGGGGTCATGGGATGCCAATGCTTCTGCATTGTCATTGGAAACTTAGCCTAGGTTTGTGCTGGAGGATCCTGGGAAGCTAGACACTACAGGAAGTACCACATAGCAGAGCCTGAGTGGCGGCCGTCTGATTGGCTCATGCTGGTATATAAGCCAGGAAGCCATCATGGGGAGCTGTCTGAGCAATGATGGAAGATCACTTTGCTTCTGCTCCAGACCTCACCTTTCTATGGACGCTAGATGCCGTCTTCTGACCTTGGTTCATCCCTTGCTTGTTCTTTGGTACCTGGTACCTGACCTTCACTCCCTGGTATCCTGATCCAGCTCAATCCTGATCCTCCCTGCTCATCTCCTGATTGCAACTTGGTAACTGACTGGTGCACCTGGGGCACCCACCTGGTCCTCAGGGGGTGCTCAGTAGAGGGAGCTGGGCAAGGTAGGAGCCACAGCGCCCCTTGTGGTTGGTGGCCAGAATAAATAAGGTGCCCTCAACAGTTTGAGAAGAAAGGCCAAGTGCAGCTTCCAATTGAGAACTCCTGCTGGCATTCTCAGAGTGGTCCAAACAGCACATGGCAGATACAGAGACGCAGGTGATCTGAGTCCTGTGTGCACTGGGGTTGGGAGGGCAATGCTGGCGTGTCACAGCTCTGATAATTTAAGAATGAGAGATTGTTTCCAACTTTCCAACACTGCAAATATTCCCTCCAACCACGTGCTGCCTTGCGAGACAGACACTCCCACTTTCGTCAAGGGGAAAGAAATGGCCTGATCACTTTTCCTCACAGTCTTCCAAAGAGGCTAGCGATTGTGGGGGCTCAACCTTAGACACTTTGGAGAGCCCTAACTTCAGATGAAGGTGGCTCAGCATTTTCTGAAAATCTGGACCCTTTAAGAGGTCACCTCAAAATTCAGGCACCCCAAATGATTAGTTGCTTAAAAAAATGGCCATAGCTACTACCTGACATGCAGTTATCTGCCTTACTTATTTCTCTCCCTTTTTTTTTCTGTAGTTTCTTTTTTCTTATCCATCTCTCTCTCCTTTCATATCCTTCCAACTCTGCCATTTTATCCCTCTTCACATTGCTCCAATTACTTCTTGTGATCTTATTATATTAATAAATCTCCAACCCCTGAGCACTTAGAATTACATTACTTCCCACATAAAGAAGCTCTCCACATTACTCTATCACAATTTCCTTTGATATATAGATGACATTCAAATGGTTTGACAATATATAACTGCTCTCTTTTGCTCTCTGGCTTCCACTCCAATCCCTCTTTCCTAATCCAAAACAGGTGTCAGGGCCAGAATGATATCCCAGTCTTTTAAACTGGAAATTAAACTCTCACTCAGTAGAGTTTAGGCATCTCCAGAGTAGTACTTTTTTTGATTATCCCAGTGGAAAAGGGGTTTTGATTTAGCTTCTGACATTAGTTCCCTTATGGCTTCCTCAAGCAGCATCAGGAGGAGGGGGTAGGGAGAGTGTGTCTATCTGGAACACAACACATTGCTGAATTAAGTGACCTTAAAGAGCGCTATGGTCTGTGTCACTGCGAGCAAATTGACCCTGTGTTAAAATGGTTATTGTGCAGGCTCCGAGGGGGATAGTGGCTGAAAGTATATCACTGCTGTGATTAAAATGTAGTGACTGTATTCCTTTGGAGTGCGAGGGGCAGGCGTGAAGTGGAGTCACATGTGCATGCACACACAGGGTGGGAGGAAACTGGCCTCACTCTTCCTCCATTTCCATTAATTTTCATTACAGAGGAAATGAAATTTGGCCCAGGAGACCCCCTACGAGTCCAGAGGAGAAAAGTGTCTCATGTTATGGTAGGAAAATGCACTTTAGAACATCTTAAACTTACCTGGAGGGAACTTAAAGGATCCAGTCATAGCTTGTCATTTGGCAGGTACTTGTTACTTTGGCCTGCCAGAGGGTTTTCTATATTGCTTATTATCATGCTTCAGGGCATAAATCAACCTCCAACTAATGAGGGTCAGGAAGAAAAATTTCTGTGATTATTCTATGATCACCTGCTGCAGGGTTTTCTGCACCTTCCCTGTAAGCAGCTGGTACTGACCTGTGTTTGAGTCAAGACACTGGACTAGAAGGACTTCTAGTCTGATCCAATCTGGCAATTCCTGTGTTCCTACGGTATTTAAGCACTTTCACAAGAGCTCATGGAGTTTAGGGGATTCCCTTCTGCTTTTGGACTAGCATTAGCTTCTGTAATGAGCTAGTTTGAGCTGAAGGATAAGTCACATACCCATATGTAAAAAATGGGGATTTTTGCCCTTTCCAGAAATGTTCTTCTGCCAATGCTTTTCTAACAGATCTTTGGATGTGGGGCACAGAGAGATGAAGGGTATGTGCATGCGGGAAAGTCCCAGAGCCCAGGCTCCAGCCCAAGCCTGAACATCTACACTGCAATTTTGTAGCTCCGCAGCCTGAGCCCACTAACACAGGGCAGCCATGCAATGTAGACATACTCTTAGTGACTTGCCAGAGGTCACATAGGGCATCTGTGGCAGAACTGAACTTAGATCTCGAGAGTCTTTGTGCTTTAACCACAAGACCCTCTGCAATAACACAATGTTATTTATTAGCACCTCCTATTATTATTTTGCATCATTGCAGCACATAGCAGCGCCAGCTGTGGATCAGAGCCCCCTAGTGCTAGGGGCTGTACAAACACACAACAAAAAGATGAATCCCGCCCCCAAAGAGTTTAAGACAACAAAGAGGGGGCAGGAGGAAACAATGAGGCAATGTTGCTCATCATGACAGGCAGTGGTCTAAGCCTACCAGCAGCTTAACTACTGTCAAGTTTGATAGTGTCCGCCTCAGTCTGCGCTGGTCACCCCTCCCCCTTTCAGTTCAGAGATTTCCAGTCACCAATGTGGAGAGCTCCAGCAGGTGGCCTCATTTGCCCTAACCCCATGTGCTTTGGGTCCTTATGGAACCTTATAACTCTGATCAGTGACAGGAGCCAGCAACTAGGGAAATGCACACGTCCAAGAGATGTTCACAGGGAGAGGGTCATGCTGAACTTTCTTATTGCGCTCAAAGGGTGGATGGAGCTTGTGACGGGGGCTATTGGGGTTCCATACCAAAAGAGTCATTGATGAAAGTTCTGTACTCAGATTTCTTCCCTTTCGTTTGCTGCTCCACTATGGAGCTGGCTTCTGTTCCACTAGCTGCCTCAGTCTCTGGTTTGCCTTGTTCCCATTATGGCCTGTAACAGCCAGAAGTTGGGAACAGCATCTCAAGCAAATGGGTACTTTTTGGCGGGTGGTTTTTTGGTTTTCAGAGTAGAGGGTGTGTTCTCTCTCTCTCTCTCTCTCTCTCTCATTTTTCATACACAGCAATGTCTCCCATTGGGATTCTTTGTTGACTTGGATAGATTCACATTGCATATGGGTACTGCAATAGTGAGGCTGCAGTGATGCAAATCACAGGCAGTACATTTGGATTCATTGTACCCTGGAACCGTAGTGCATCTTGCAACCAATGCAGCAGGGAGAAAGAGTAGGAGGGAATGGATGGATGGAGGGCTACATTAGAACTCCTTTTAGCAAACTTTGGACACAGTCTTCTCCAGGGATGCAAACCAGGAAGCTCTTCCAAATATTGCAGTCAGCGAAAAGCCAGCTCAGTTAAAGACTCCCACTCTTCTTTTTGTTACATATCTGCCAGCCTCCCCTTCTGATCACCCCGGGGAACTGATTCAATGCCCAGCTCAGAATACCCCGATACCTTGCAGTAATGGACCTCCAAAGAGCTTTTCTAACATTGGTAAAAGAATACGATGCTACGAGGGAGAGGAGCCTAATTATCTCCAGTGTACAGAGTAGTTAACTGGAGCCCTGTGGGATAGACAGTGCTTAGGAGCACATGTCTGCAGAGGAGTGTAGGAACCCCATAGCACATCCTCCCCTCCTCAGAGCTGGGAATGTCCAGAGCATTGACTCCATCCCTATGCTGGCATGCTCAGCAGGGCCAGTGCAGGGTTGGGCAGTAAATTACTATTGCTATAGGCCAGCAGCATATACTCCTCCCTGGAGAAAGACGTTTCCCTGAGCCATGCTCTTGAAGCAGAGCTGCTACGTGCTCATTACTATGAGCTGTGCCCTAGAGACACAACCTACCCCCTAAAAGATTAAGCAACATACTCTGTTTCACTCAAGTCAGGAGGAGAACCATGGATTCCTGATTGCCAGTCCCCCAGCTCTGATCATTAGACCATGCTGTCTTAGTAGGCTAACCCTTCTCGGGCAGAAGGCTTCCAGTGCTGAGGGGTTACTGTTATGGCAGTCTTTGCTTACAGACAGCCACCCAACCTGAAGCAAATACTCACCAGCAACCGCAGACCACACAACAAAAACACTAACCCAGGAACCTATCCTTGCAACAAAGCCCATTGGCAACTCTGTCCACATATCTATTCAAGGGACACCATCATAGGACCTAATCACATCAGCCATACTGTCAGAGGCTCGTTCACCTGCACATTTACCAATGCAATATACGCCATCATGTGCCAGCAATGCCCCTCTGCCATGTACATTGGCCAACCGGACAGTCTCTATGTAAAAGAATGGACACAAATCAGACGTCAAAAATTATAACATTCAAAAACCAGTCGGAGAACACTTCAATCTCCCTGGTCACTCGATTACAGACCTAAAAGTCACTATATTACGACAAAAAAAAACCCTTCAAAAACAGACTCCAACGAGAGACTGCTCAATTGGAATTAATTTGCAAAATGGACTCCATTAAATTAGGCTTGAATAAAGACTGAGAGTGGATGGGTCATTACACAAAGTAAAACTATTTTCCCATGTTGATTTCCACCTCCACTGTTCCTCACACGTTCTTGTCAACTGCTGCAAATGGACCATTTTGATTATCACTACAAAAAGTTTTTTTTTCTCTCCTGCTGGTAATAGCTCACCTTAACTGATCACTCTCCTTAGAGTGTGTATGGTAACACCCATTGTTTCATGTTCTCTGTGTGTATATATATCTTCCTACTGTATTTTCCACTGCATGCATCCGATGAAGTGGGCTGTAGCCCACGAAAGCTTATGCTCAAATAAATTTGTTAGTCTGTAAGGTGCCACAAATCCTCCTGTTCTAGTTATGGCAAGACAATCAACCATAGTGCCCTTGCGGACAACACAAAGCAGTGGAGCAAATGGGTGTGTCTGACCCATTCTGGGTGCACAGGAAAGGGGAGGGGACCTTGTGACTTCACAGTGGGCAGCAGGCTTAGGCGATGAGACTCTTAGGTAGCAAAAGAGGTTGAGGGAGAGTTTCTCCACAGTCACCAGGAAGGGCTTCTACTTTGGGGCAGCAAACATGGGTGAGAGAGACAGAAGAAAAGGAAGCAGAGTGGCTCTCAGCTCTCCTCCCTGTGTCAGAGCTGCTGAAAGCTCCTTTGGCAACGTCAGGCAGCAAAGTGCCTCGCAAAACAGGAGTCGAAAGCCCTAAGCAATTTCTCTTTGGATAATAAACACTATTACTGACATGAGCAACTCTTTCTGCTGCTCTGCAGTCCCTTCTCTCTTGCTGACTCTCTAGCTTTGTCCATGTCTCTCTCTTTCTCTCTCTCTCCTTCTGCAGAGTTTGAAATGGAGACATTCAGACAAGACAATGCACTGGGCAAGCAAAACTTGGGGCAACACATGACTAATCACCTGCATGTTTCAGATCAGGACACATTGGCATGGGCTCACTAGTGGGTGTCGGGGCTTGCAACCCTCCTGCTCATTCCCAGTAGCTAAATGGAAAAGAGGGCCCATCTAGATGGGAATGGGGACTCCTGGTGTGAGGCTCCCACTGTGGAAATGGTAGAGAACCACTTGTTTCTGTAGCTTTGCTTTGGTGGAGCTCATGTGCCATTTGTCCTGTGTTTCTGGGGGCATGTGTGATGGTGGGTTTTGGAAATTGACTTTCGGCAGAAGTTCACAAGCCATATAGGTGAGTATTCAGATACAAAGTTCTTGTCCACTCATCCTATCAGGGAGTGGAAACAGGATCATGTGAATCATCTGACCAATCCCAGCTTACCAATACAGTGCAGATAATATTGTATACTGACAGAAGACTGCTCATGATCAGCCCATTGTGTAAAAGGAAAAACACAATAAGGGGCAGGGACGGGCTTTTAGTTCTGCGTTTGTACAGCACCTAGGACAGTGAAGTCCAGGACTGGACCTCCTGGTGCTACCACAATACAAATAACACAAATAACTAATAATAATTCATCAAACACTTCTGATCCGCTTGACCAGTGCGTGCCACATCCCCTTGTAACGTATCATCCCCATCGAGGTTAATAGCCTATTACTCCTGACAGCTAAGGGACTTGGTCCTTTAGCACAAGCGGTAGAGGTCTGTGTTATGGATCTGAAGGTTCCAAATCCTTTTCAGAAATTTTTCATCTGCTCACAGCTATTTCTTGGGCATATGAAGAGAGAGAGGATTTTTTACTTATTTCTTCAACTTTAAGGGTGAGATTGCAAATGCAGGTGTCTCTGGGCAGGTATAAACCCCAGCAAAATCCTTAATGAAGAAGATCCAGCTGGATCCTCTTACTGGTGGTCTGGGATACAGTCTGTCTTTTGCTTCTCCTCCATGCCCACGACACATCTGAGAGAAGCAGCAGAAGTTGGAGCTCTCAAGAATAATGTCATCTGTGCAGTGATTAAGCTCTGCAAACAGCAGTCCCCAAACTCATTTGTAATCCTGTCTCCCTGTAAAAGGAAGCCCATATATTAAGGCAGCAAGAAAGAGTGTGTCACACCTCTTATTATAAAGCTCTGCTAGGCTGTTTCCAGCTTCCAGAAAGGTGGGAGGCTGGTTCCCAGTTCAGATTCTGCACAGTCTGCACTTACAGAATGAGGCTTTGACACCTCGGCAGCAGTGCTTGTTCCCATCTAACGCATTTGCAAAGAGGTGCCAGGAGCTCTGTATGTGGGTCAGCAAGACACTTTAAACCCTTTCCAGTGCTCAAGCCAGGAGATCTGGATTTAATGTAGTCAGTCCAGGTCCCTAGTGGAACTGGGCACAGGGAGAAAAACCATCCAATTAAACTGGAAGGAGAAGACACCGAGGAGTAGAAGAGCAGTGGTGATTCAGATTTGGGTATATGAGCACTAGCAGCTCTGTAAGTTGGCTCAGAGTCAGGAGTGGGCTTTTGTAGCTGCTGGGTTGAGAGGTGTGGCAGGATAGTGAAGCTATCTCAATGATGGGGAGATTCTGATAAACGCTGATGTTGCTATTGTTGGTATTATCATAGCACCTAGCGTAGCTAGAGTGATGCCGGTAAGGTATAGTTGAGGTGCATTGGCAAGAACTTTGTGTAGCGTCCACACCACTCCTGGTCCATCACCAGTGTTGTTGGCCCTTTACTCATCTAAGCAGATAAATTAGTTTATAAGACAGCCCTGGCCTGAAACACTTTGGACTTGCTCCCTGTTACTCATGTAGCTAGTTTCTCCCATTCAGGGAATTGGCAGCTGTAGGCAAGGTGCAAAACTCTAGATTTGGACTGGGATCTAATCTAAATGCATCTAAACAACCAGGATTTCAGGCTTCAGTGCCAAATACACTTTCCCAATGGTGGAAATCTTTGGCATCAGCTCACTCAGGCTACGATCTCAGGGGTTGGGCCATCTAGGGATAATTGCTTTGAACAATCTTCCCCTTATCAATTTCACAGCTAGAGAACATAGATTTAATCATTTCTGGACTCTGTTTAAGAGTGTTTCAAGGGGTCTGCAGCCAGCTGATTTCTTCAATGAGCTGATTCTTATCCTGGCATGAAAAGGGGCAAGTGCTGTAGGCCGGTGACAAAAGCTAGCCACTGCTCTGGAGCAAGAAGCAGGCCTTTGTGTCTTAGGTTTCCCTGTATCTCATGGCCTTCAGATGATAGGCAGCTCCAGCAAGATGAAATTTCCTCTCCTTGACATTAAATGTAACCTTTATGGATTTTGCTCTACACATTTCTGGAATTACACAGTCGCTTCTTTAATCTCAGTGGGCTTTACGGTAACATTTTTTGTTTAAGGTTTCAGCCCAGCTGGATTTATCCACAAGGAGGGCCAAAGGTGGTGAGGAGGAGGAAGGAGATGGATATGATGGCTCCTGAGAGACAAGTTCTGGAGTGAGTGCTCACTTTCAAAACACTGGCAGATTCTAGCTCAGGGACTGAGAAGCATTTGGCTGAGCATCTTTGTAGTTTAGGACTAGGGGTGACCAAATATGTCAGAGACTTTAGAACCTTCCCCCAAAGTCCAGGCTGAACTGAACCCATAACACTAGACTCGCTCAGTTAAGGATTTGCTCATTTCCTGCCCTCCTCCAATGACTGACTCCCAACATAACACTTAGTCCTGGAACCACTCTGTGCCTCAGTTTCCACACCTGTAAAACAGGGCCAATGATTTTGGCCTCCCTTTGTAAATATAGAGCTGAAGCAGCAGAGAAAAGCTACATACTCCCATTCTTTTTCTTTGTTTATTTATATAGCACAGGGTATGGGTGGAGGTCTGTTCTCCAGTGTTCCTCCACTAAAAAAATATCTCTTTGGGGCCCTTGGCAACTGGGCACATGTTAGAGCAACCTTGGAATATTTAAATATTTGCAAGGGGAGGGTTCAAATTACCAATAAGATTTTTCTGAAAAGGTCACAGCATTGTATAAATCCTTCCCCTTTTACAATCCTCTGGAGAATCCAAACCACGTGCATTCTGCATCTCAGAGAAATATTCTAATGCCTCCACATTCCTATGGAGGAGCATGGTGTCTTTAATTAACACTCCCGCATCCTCTCGTCCTTAGTTTCTTGAGTTCCTAATATTCCTTGGATCTTATTAATGTTTTTTCAGCCAATTCAAATTTTCTCTCCAAGCCAGACACTTTAACAGATAATGAGTCTAATTTATTCTCAAAAGAATCAAAGTGGGGATTCTAAGCCTTATATGGCTGTAGTTTAAAAAAAAATAGCCCCTAAAGTGATTTGAGAAGTGGCTGTAGGAATTGAAGATTTAGCACTAGGCACTCTTCGTCCCAGTCAATTCAACATCTTCATGTAGAGTGACTGATAAGGGTGGATGTGATGGCGACTCTGAAGTGAGAGAAAATTACCCGCTTGCAATTTCAGCCTGTTATGGTGTCACGGGCACATCTGTTACTGTGTCCTTCTCTAGCAAGACTTGTTCTCCTGCTTGCATTTAAGGGCCAGGGTAGAAGCAAACAGAGCAGAACATATAGTTCCTCTTAGCAGGGAAGCAGCCAACGTGTTAGATGCCTAAGACCTTAAATATAACATAATTAAAACCAAGGTGAGCCAGCTGTAGAATATAGAAAGTCTGTTATCCGAATCTACCTCGTGCATCTGGTCATTAACCAAATCACAGGCTCCCTTGGGCAAGGACTGTCTTTTGACCATAGATACGAGGCTCTGATCCCAGATCGTGGCTTCTCGCTGCTACCATCATACAAATACATGATATAAAAAATGAGGCACAGAGAGATGAAATGACTTGCTCAGGATCACACACGCAGTATACAGCAGCACTGGGAATATGCCGGTGCGTTAAGCACAAGACTGTCTTTCATTCTCGTGTGTGCATGGAATCATAAGAAGAACACAAGGAGAGATGTATCTTGATATTGAATTACTAGAGCATAGCATAGGCGTGTTGAAGATATTCATGTTAGGACAAAGTGCAGGAATGCACAACATCCATTACGGGGTGACCAAAAGGTGGAGAAACCAAGGGGACTATAAGGCAGCAATTCCATAGCCGTGGTCCTTACTTCCATTAAGAAGGCCAGGATAAAGGACTCACAATAAGCACCATAAGAGCTCAGACACAGATCTTAGCAACATGTGCCGAGGTTGTATTACGGGAGATCCCCTTGCAATGAATTGTGGTACTTTAAAGGAGGTCTTTGATTGCCCTGCGGAAGCTGGAATTTGTGCTGTGTCTTGATGCATATTCCATTCTCTGACTACTTGATCCAGCCTGGGCTTGTAGAAACTATCCATAAACTGACACTAAGGACCACAGGTGGTATTTGGGGAGATAGAGAACCCTGGCCTAATTTGTGCGACTTTGGGGAAGAGCAGGCATACCCAGTGACCAGAGCAGCCTGCTATTTACAGGGAAGGGTGTTCTTCCTTTAGATGAAGCAGTTTTCCTTTGGCTGCTGTGCTGACAGTTCAGAGTATGATCCCGGCTGACCACCAAGGTTTCTAAATGTATGTGGTTGTAGTTTATGATGTAGCGATGGCCCTGAACAAAACCTCTGGCTCCAACCCAGATGTCTCCTTTTTTAAAGGTGCCATCAGAAACCCTGAATACAAATATCTGTAAACTGTCTTCAGAATTCAAGGTACGGGTCCAAATATTATGGCTTGAGGCCACTTCTCCTGAGAGCTCACTCTGCAGTCAATGTGCTACCTGCAATGGAATCCTGTCTTGCTTCTCTCCCACCATGACTCTACATTTCAGCTTCTATCCCCTTAGCCATTAGGATAGTGTTTGCCGCCGCCATTCATTCCCCACCACAACGAGCAAGCCCTCGAAGATGAAATGATCCCAACCGGGCAGCACATGAGAGAGAGTCCCAGCCTGAATTCCAGGGCCATGATTCTGCTCATTCATTCCTGAGTAAATTGGGAGTAACTCCAGTGAAGGCCTTGGAGTTACCCCAATGTGAATGGGGTCAGAATCAGGCCCTCTGTGTTGCGCTGTCATTCTCTGATGCTAAATCCCTGAAAGGGAAACAAATAAAAGTGTGGTTTGTTTAAATGCCAGGAGGGAAAGCTCAACTAGAAATTTATTGGAGGAGATTTGCAGAATCCAGCAAGACCATTGGATCTTTTCGTTTAATCTGGAGCTACCAAGAAAACGTTTTAGCTGCTTGGAGTCCTCCATCGTGAAGGGGATGGTGCTGTGCATAATGGAATCCTGCCTGGGGAAAGGAGGCCTTCAGGCTGCGTGAAAAGCAGGAGAGAAAAGCCAGGCTGAAGAGTTGGAAGGAGGGATGTGTCTGAGTAAATTCTGACTCTCAGGGTATGCCTACACTGCATGCTCCTTATGGTGGCATATAGCATAAACTGCACGCCCCCTGGTACGGCTATAAATAGTGTAGGCACCACTTACGTGAGTAAAGACACACCGGAGCTTAAGGGTATGTACCCTACACAGCTCTCTGCTCAGCCCAGCAATGCCACTCCTCCCAGTCAGCTGCTGATTTTAGCAGCTGGTGGAGCCTGTCCCCACCACAGGTGTCTCAGACAAGCATGAGAACCTGTAACTACAGGTGGGTAGAAATTTTTCAAGAAACATTTTTTGGGGGAAAATTTCAGATCTGGTGACAATGAAACATTTTGCAAATTTGGGTTTGATTTCACCAATTCTAGGGGGAAAAAATCCAAAAAATGGAAACATTTTGATTTTTCCAGTCACCATTCCCTTTAAATTTGTGTTTCTTACAATTTTTAAAAACTTAAAAAAATGCTCAAAATTGAAACAACACATTTCAGTTGAAACACTTCATTCGACCCAAAACAACATCTTCCTTTTTTTAAAGATATTTTGGAATTTTATCAATAAGCTTGAAACATTTTTAGTTTTGGTTCAACCCAAAATGATTTTTTCCCTATTTTTCAGAATCACCAGGGATTTGCCAGCTCAACCTGTAATGCACATGGACATGTGCACACACAGATATATTTAGATTCTTTATCTCAGCACATCTGCTCTCTTCCCTACCCCCGTCCTCCCTCTTCTCCCCAATCAACTCTGCCTCTTAGCACATTCATATCACACATTCTGTGCAAAGGGAGTCCCGGAGAGCTAGATTGATGGCCATTACTCTGCAGTGAGCTCTTCCCTAATGCAGAGTGGCACAGGAAATAACCCTGCCAAGAAACTTACAGGGACACTGCAGAAGAGCAGCCCGCATGGGGAGTAGCCTCACGTTGCTGTTACATGTCCTCGACATTTAGAATGGCTGTAATTTCTGCCTCCCGCCTCAGTCTTGCTTTGAAATGAATTTAATAACCTGCAAGATGAACCCTCCTGAGTTGATGCAGTATCAGGAAGGGGTGGGTGGCTGCTCGGAATGTGCTTTCAGCTCCGTGCTGCCTGTTGCCACGTCTGTGGAAGGTGGCATGGCAGGGGAGATGCACAGTGGCTGTGCGTTCCCTCTGTGAGCTCCCAACAGTAAAAAGGGATGGTCTCTGATCTCAGCTGGCCGGCTCCTCACAGGAATAGGGGAAGATGGCACAGCCAGTGGGCTCTGAGGCTGTGTCAGGAAGGGACATTTTGGATGAGAGATGTCAATTTAAAACATGAAGGCAGTGTGCAGGAGTCTCATACCTTGTATGCACTTTCTACAATGCATGTGCACTGAAGCCCCTTTCTGCTCTATCTCTCACGCACCCAAAGTTCTGGAGTATGTTGTACCCACCTGGCTAAGTCTCACTCACCTGTTTAATTACCCAGATGTTGCACCGTGCAATGCAGCATGTTATTGTCCAATGAATCAGCTGATGAATGCATGTGCAAGGTCTGCTCAGGCATTGCATAACAAGCTCACCATTATTGCTTTGCACTTTGAAGTAGTGTCCAGCAAAGAGAGGATACAAAACAGGAGTCAAACAAGGGAAAAGAGCAGAGCCCTGCCACTCTTTTTCCATCTTCATCCCATCACTCTCTGCTCATCACAAATCCTATCAGGTGGAGGCAGATGAGAGAGCACCACAGAGTTAATAGAGAAAACCCTGGAGCCATTTCAGCATGTGGCAAAACTGAGCCCGAGAACGAATCCGGCAGTAATGAGTGAGGAAATTACAGCTAAGAGAGGAGAAACTGCCCAGCCAGATGAGGGGTGAATGTCTGAGCCGACAGAAAACAAACCAAGGTGTCAGGATGGAATCAATAGTGATCGCAGCCCAGGGAAGAGGAGATGGGATTCATTATAGAAAGGATAAAACAGACATTACCAAACTAGCCTACAGCGTGTGCAGGAGAATTAGGGACTTTAACTTCCCAAGTGCTGACAGTGGCAAGGAGGACTGACAACAGATGAAATCCAACTTGCATTGCTTGGAAAAGACTTAGAGGAAGAAAAAGTTCTTTCTCCCCATGTAGCTTTCTGTGCGATTTCCTTTCTAGTTTGCCTGCAGCCTGGAAGGACAAACATGGCATCCATGGGTGTTTTGGGATCCAATTTCGCCTCCTTCAGATACGCTAACATGGGAGATGTTGTACCCGTCAAATTACTGGTCCCAGCTATGGCCTTGATCCTGCAGTGGGATCCCTGCCAGACCCTTCTGCCCTTGCAAAGCCCAGGTGGAGACATTTTGAAGTCCCTTCTTAGATACGGTGACTCTCCACTGGTACAACAGTTTACCTGCATGGATCCTGCCTGTGCCTGGATCTGTTCATGTGTTGGTTCAGAGATACCAGGGTGATGGGCACAGTACAAGAAAAGACATAGGACAGAATAGGTCTAGTCCATCAGAGAGGCAGTGTGGTTTCTTGGGTAGAGCATCATCATCCTACCTGTCCCCTGATAATGGAGGGAAGAAACTGCAAATCTACTGGAAAAACAGCCAGCTCAGAGATGAATAACAAGGAGCATTTGTAGGGCTCCAGATCAGGAAAACGTGAATTGATTTACCCCACTTCACTGAATAGTTTTTCAGAGGAAATGGTTCTGGAGCTGGGAAAGCTGTCAATACCTGGGATGTTAGGGCATGACCCAATGAATGGGAAGACTCCCCTTGGTCTTTGGATCAGCAATGGTCTTGGGGCCAGGCCATTTATCATGCCATAGCTGCTTCTCCCCAGTGGAGCCGGTTTTTGCATTGACGTCTTACACTTTCCCCAGATAATGTGATATTGTCGCAGGACTGGATGTGTTACCATTAGAGAGAAATTACAGGCCCGATGTCCTCAGTGCATCTCAGGAGCAGTCATTAGACTGTAAGCTCTTTGGAGCAGGGCCCATCTCTTCGTTCTGAGTTTGTAGAGTGCCTTGCTCAGTGGGGCTGCTGCAATACATGGTATCATCACATCTAGCTGTGAAAGCACAGGACCGGAAGTCAGGGGAGCTGGGGAGAAACCAATGGTGACCTTGGGCACATCCCTTGCAGTCACCTCTCTTTCCTCAGCTGCACAGCAGGGATGGTAATCTTGTCCTCATAAGGGACGTGACCAGTCCCTCCCTGTCTGTATTTCCTGCCCACGTTGCCAAGGGCTCTCCTTTTCTGGCTGTTGCTGTCGTGCTCAAGGCTTTCACCAGGGTGGATTGCACACAGCACAACGCTATAACCCCTGTCTTGTGATTCCCACCATTGGCCTCCTCTTTGCCCCATAGTCCCTGCTCCTCTGGAATCCCCCAGTTATTTTCAACCCGAAGAAGCAGGTGATAAGGTCTCAGGTTCCTGAACTGATGTTCCAAGCTCCTAGCAAGTAATGTGGCATAGGGGTGGGTAAATCTATGCATTGTCCTAGGCCTCACGCCATCCCATAGATTTCCATAGGATTGCACAGTGGGGTGAGTCAATACAGAATCTGGCCCAGCTGATTCACCCTCTGGCCAGATGTTCCCTTTATAACCTCTGTGATGTGCCAGGGTACAGTCCAGACTAATGAGCAGCTGTGTCACCCCTGCCCTCTAATGTGGGATACCCTTTACAATGCTTTGCTGCTCACCAACAGTCCCTAGCATGTTGGTCACTCCTAGCTATGTCTGTGTCTGCTGCAGCTAGCCAGGCATCCCTTGGCTCTTACCTTAAAGATTACCACAGGCTGACTCCCAACACTCCCATTCTCAGATTTCCCCCCAGAAACATATGTCGTGTACCGCCCAGCCCTCTCCTGGACAGAGCAAATATATTGAGTCGGTTATTCCTTCAAGGAAATAATATGCACACTGCTTGTTGCCCCAAATGGAGTTACCCAATTACTTCAACTGGAACACTCTGAGTGGGATAAAACAGTGAAACACATTTATGAATGACAAAGAGAGATTTTAAGTGAGTACAAGCAATGAGGCAGAAACCTCAGAAATGGTTACGAGAAAAATAAAGATAAAATTCTGTCTAATGCCTAACTTAACAAATTGAACCAGATTCAAGTAACATTTCTCACCACATGCTTTCAGCAGTCTTACTGACCAGACTCTGTAGGTCAAAATCCCTTCTTCCCAGGGTTCAAGGGAGGCTTCCTTTGTTTCTTGAGGTGCAGAGGATGTGATGGGCAGAGAGGGGGCTTTGGGGTGTTTGTCTCTCCTTTTTTAGTTTCAATCCCTCTCTTGAAAAACATTCCCAGCTGAGAACCAGGAGCCAAAGAGTCTTTTGTGGAAGGAGATTCCCTGATGGGTTTTTCACCTCTTTGAACTTCCTTTGTCTTCCTTTCCTGGTTGTCCTCCCTTTTGTTTACTGCTTAAATGCAAATTAAGCAGCTCACAGATTCCTTTGTTTAGGACAGACCTGTTTGCCAGCTTCCGTTTGTGCGGGGCTGTTGGGTTTGGAATATGTGTTTATAACACCATACAGGGAATCTTATAACTCCACAATGTTGCACACATTTTATCAAGATAATGCTCACCAGCAAATTATTAGTTTTCAAATAATACCTTACACCGCATAATTGTGACAATAGTGTGTAGGGCATGAATACAGGGGTGTATTCTGTCATTCACATCGAAAGAGACATGTGGGGCATGTGTTCCTTTCTGACTGCGTAGCTGGGAATTGGCAGGCACATCAAAGTTGGTGTCTTGAAAAGGCAGTACAGGGGATGTAGAGCAGAAAGACTCCGAGAAGCACAGATGGCTTTGGTGGCAGCCGTTTGCGAGAGAATCAAGAGGAAATCCATCATCCTCCAGTTGTCTCTGAAATCCCTTTTGTAGCTGGGGATGCACAGGAGCTGGCTGTAGGTGCCTTCTGTCCAAGGCATGGCTGCTAAATCCAGTGCTGCAACAGGGGCCTTTAACTCCAGCTGCACAATTTAGCAGGGTCCAGTGCGTTCACCTTGGGAACCTCCATGCGCTGTAGAACAGAAGGTGCTGTTTGCAGGAAGTGAAGGGGAGAGAAGGCAGTGAGAACAGAAGAGAAAAGTTAAGAGTGCTGAGCAGGCACTGAGGGGACCTGGCCTGCTCTCCTTTCTAATTGCTACTTAAAGGAGATGATTTTTGTTAGCAGTTCTGCCAGACAGCCCTGGTGAGACTCAAGACAAAAGTCACACCTGTGCTTTGGGCTACGCATAGGAGCAATACCGGTTTAAAAGTTGAACTGGTTTAACAAAACCACTGCCACGTGGTGTGTGGATGCTCTGATACTGGTTTAAACCTGGCCCATGCTGCTTTAGCTAGCGCCTGTGATTTCAGATTCGTGAAACAGGTGTAACTTCTGTGCAGATTTCCCCATGTTCTTTGGGGATTGTAGATCGTGGCATCTGTGTATCCTACCACACTCAAAAACTCCGAGGGCACATTTCAGCACTAGTGCATTGATCACACGGCTCCCGATTTCGTGAGAGCCATGGTCCTAGTATGAATCATGGTCCTTGTGCTGCAGGGTATAGTCTACTTGTATGCAGCTTTCCTTCCAATATTCTTGGAGTTTCATGCCCCTTCAAGGCAGGAGATGTGGTTGCCAAAGTGACAGAGCAACAGGACCTTTCCCATCACAGGAAAATATTTGACAGGAGCTTTCAGTAGCCAGATGTTTTGCAGCGTCCTCCCCCTCTCACTGCTTCTGACCTACATGAAACAGAAAAGGATGATGTCTAATGGTATCTCATGACTCAGCTAATCTGCTACCTGGGCAACCTAGCATCATATCTGTTTGTTTTATTGCCCAGGGCAAGTTTCTGCTCTTCCTAGCATGGCAGATCCAGTGGTGTGTAGGTGTCCTGTCTCTCACTCCCCTCAGGGTCTGAAACAGAGGAGATCTGGGGCCAACCAATGGTATCCCTTCTCCTTGTGTGCTTCATTTATGGATTTCGACAAGAAGTTAGCACTAGTAGAAGTTGTTGCATTGGAAGCTTTGGACACCACAGTGCTCTGTTTAGCCACAGCAAACTGGCATCTCAATGTAGCCTGAAGGGACCCCCACCAGCAGTGACAGGGGACTTCTGTTTCCATGGACCACTCAACCATTGGCCTCTCTGCTGAGTTGGCCAAGAAGGCTCCCAAGTAGCACCATGCTCTGGGATCATGTTTGCGATGTAGGTAACTTCTGTTTCTAAAACGATAAAAGCAGGGGGGCTCTGTGACCAGGAGTGCCCCATGAATGCATGACTCATAGGGCACTGACAGCCCATTCTCCAGCTGAGTTTTTCCCACCTGGAGAGCTAGAGCAGGGCTGTCATAAGTAGATAGGTAAGGGTTAATTTTCTTTTACCTGTAAAGGGTGAACAAAGGGGGAACCAAACACCTGACCAGAGGACCAATCAGAGACCTGGATTTTTTTTTAAAGATCACTGGATTTTTTTTTAACTCTGTGAGGGGTGTGTGGGCGGAAACGGGAAACCTCGGGGTCTTTTTTGTTTTCCTCGGCTGTGAGTAAACAACCTTTTCGTCTAACGTCCATCTTCTTTTAAATGAGCCTACTAATTAAGTGTGAGTACAAAGACAACTCTAAGTAGTAATCGCTTGTGATGTGCTTTGATTGTATTTACATGGGTGTTAGTTTGCTGGACCTAGGTTTAATTGGGGCTATCTTTTTAAATCAGACTGTTTATTCATTATTTTCTTATTAAGCAAGAGCCTGTATGATCTCTTAATGCAGTATACTATTGTTTTGTATTTTCTTTCGGCCGCTTTTATATAAAGTTTTTCTTTTTAAAACTTGTGGTGAGTTTTTTCCTAGTGAGTAAAGGCGAAGAGGAATTTCTTGTGCCCGGCAGCTACTGTTACATCTGTGACAGGCTAGTGGGATGGGAGGAAAAAAGCCCAAGCTCTTGTGTCCTTTACTTTACTCCTATTGTCCCAGGGGCGGGAAAAAGGCTAGGCGGGACAAAATGGGAGGCTCGTGTGAATCTCTTGTGTGATGCTGACTTAGGTTTGAATGCATAGCCCCTCGGGCGAAGCTAGATTGCCTCTCTGGTTGTATTCAAAGGGAATAGAACAGCATGCGCACCGGCTAACCCCAGAACAGGCGGGGAAGCTGTCTAAGGGGATGATGATAGAGGAGACCCAGGTGCTCTGTGGTCTTGGAGGGGTCCCCAGGAAAGGTGTTGGGGAACCCGACGGTCTCTATCGAGTATCGACGTACCTACTCGCCGAGGGCAGCGGCCGAAAACCCTGGAAAGAAAAATGTTTGGGGAACCCGAGGGGGCCGAAACCCTGGAAAACTTCGGCTGGTGGCAGCGAAATAAGATCCAAGCTGGGTATAAGCTTGGGAAGGTTCACAGTAAGCACCCAGATTTTGTACGCTAAAGTCCAGATTTGGGACAGACGTTTACCACAAGGGCACCTTGGGTTGTGGCACACTATGCTGAATAAAGGGATAGGTTTGGAGATCCCGGGATAGTTCCAGCACTTTCTCAGCTACTGGAGATTCTGGCTGGGAAGCGGAGCCTGGACAGCAAGACTAGTGCAGACTCGGACAGATGCGATCTTTGTTCAGGAGTCTTCCCTGCAGGCTCAGTAGTAGCAGGGGCAGATGGAAGGGGCTATAGAAAGGATATGGGTGAACGTCTCCTGGGCAGCTCTGGTGTGTTCTCCAAGGGTCTGTAAACATGGTGCTGGATGCATGTACCTGTTGGGGAGCATTTTGGGTTTAACCAACAGATGAGTCTTGGGAGATTAAAACTGAGTTCCCCAGGCCCCCCGAGGGATGGTGCAGAGAGGAAATCTTCATGAGCAGTCCATGTGGAAGATGGTCACCGATATGGGGGAGCTGAGCTTTCGGTGCCTCACAACGTCCACAGCAGCTGTTCCTTTCCAGCGTGCCCTGGGTGCAGCCAAGATAGCACCTGGTGCAGCAGCCTGTGTGATTGGATTCCAAGTGCAGGCTCAGTAGCTTTGTTCAGCAAGAGCTGTGTGTGGCCCAGAGCTTGCACTCGCTTGCGTCTTCTAATGTGCGCAGTGGTGCTTTGCAGCTACAGCTTGTGCTGAATGCTTTTTCCTCTCTGCTTCACTTGGAGTCTAACTCCTTCCTCCTCCCTTTGCCCTCTTTCCAGCTGAAATGCAGTTGGGACTGAAGTTAGTGCACATTCTGGTGACAGTAACTTTCCACCCTGGTGAGCAGAAAATGCTGGGAGGCGGGTCTCTGGAGTTATCTTTCCTCTTCCACATCACTGATCTCACCTTGCTGAAGGGACCAGCAAGGCTGCTGGAGAAGATAGTTCTGAGCAACCACTTTGCACTAGCCTCAGGGGACGCTTCCTGGTGGCTTCCTTGTGAACAGCCAATTGGCAATTTCCTGGATTCTGGAACAAGGAGGAGCATCTTCTCTTTGGTTGTGGGGAAAAATGAAAGTCCTTTCTCCTCTCATCTGCAGAGCGGGGCTCCAAACCAAACCTGGGGCCAGGGCACTCACAAACAGGGCATGTGACTTCCAAGCCAGGATCCAGATGCAAACAACCAGTGCTTAATTTGTGCCAGAGCCTGCCAGGGCTGAGCCCTGGCACCTCTGGGTGGCTATTCATAGCCCCAGCAACTCAGGACTCACTACATCAGTTATAAAAGTAAAAAAAAAATTGCTTGAGCTCTGACTGGTTGCGCCCCAGCACCTCTTTCATTACAAATTAAGCACCGCAAGCAACCCCTTCCTTTATAATGGAATATAGAAACACACATTTCCAGACTGGATCAGACCTATGGCTGGTGTAATCCAGCATCCCCCTCGGTAACGGTGGCCAGTACCAGCTGTTTCAGAGGAAGATGGGCTAATCATAAACCCTTGATCCAAGGGCCATCAAACGCTGGTGCTCAGACACCATGTTGACAGATGGATGGATAGGTACAGATTGAACCCTAGACCTATTGGTTTGGGGCAGAGCCTTCTCAGTAGCAGAATGAAGTGTGTGAAACTGCCTCCCAGTCAATGGTCTACATGACCACTCGCTGGCTGTTTTCGGAACTTGCTGTCGATCCTCTCTGTCTGGGCTCGTAGCACCCCCTGACTGCCCCCACCTACACTCCCATGCAGAAGGTTAATTTGCAGCTGAGCCATTTGGTGCTGGTTTGGGTTAATCCATGTATTTTTAGTGCACTCTGAGGATGGGTGCTTAGTACAGTGAATTAATACTGCACAGCAGCTGAATGCATAGACAGATTTTCAAAAGAGCTCTGTCCATTGGGGGCCCAATGACTGCTGGGCACTTTTAAAAATCAGGCCCATTGTGGGTGCTCAGGCCTTAAAAATCTCACTGGGCTGTTTTGAATCCAGCTCATCCTTCACAAGCATTAGCAAATACCTGTGTGCACAGGTGAATTCACTAGAGATGCTGCTAGGTATTAGCACAGTCTGAGTTAATACCTACTGCAGGTATTACAATAGCCTCGGCTTGCAAATTTGCAGGCAAGGGTAGTCTGGGTTTGCCGCTCCTGTAGGTACAAACATTGTTTGGGGGTTGCATCATTTGAGGCACTGGCAAATCCAGGCTGGCCCCTTTCCACCATTTAGCACCACTCTTGAGCATAACTGTGTCTGCTTTACTTACTGTCCTAATAGCCCTTCTACAGGACAAGAAATACAGTGTCAAACTCCCCATGTTCTATATCAAGCCACTTTATGTATCTCTCTCCAACGGATAGACGGAGGATCAGGTAGTAAGGGAATGAGGTGATAAAAAAAAATTGGACACACAGTTAACAATCAAAAGGAATTAAAAAAAAGAGAGACATCAATCTGCTTCCACCTGGGCTGGGAGATACAGACAGATTGATCGGGCTAGAGCAGTGCCGGCTTCATCCTCCACTCCCTAAAACTCTCCTGAAGGAAAGAACTCAGCATCCTCTCTTTCCCCCTCTCCCTGCATAGCTGATAAATCAAGGTGAACTGTCTCTCCCCTGCCTAGTTTCTCCAAGGTAAGCCCAGACCTCAGGCCTGCAGGAAGGGATCTGTGTGGAGCAAAGAAGATGGATGGTTGCTTCATATAGAGTCTCTGGGAAAGGAACATGTCAGAATGATGAATATTCCCAAGACTTTTTAACTGACTCAGAAGAAAGTGGTAGAGAAACTTCCCCAGGCCTGGCCATGGGGTCAAGGAGACGAGAAGACTCGGAGAGTATTTAGCAAGAGTCAGATATTCTGCCAAGCAGCAGGTAGATGCAAAAGAGAGGAGTTTGACCCAGCAGTTATTTTTCACCTTCTGCTTCAGGAGCAATGTCTTCTGCACTGGGAAGTCGCTTCCTCTGTGTGTCTGAGACCAGATGGATACACGGAATGAAGTGATTTTAAGAGATGCACATGCAACCTGCTCAGTCCACAATAGTTCTAATCCCAGTCAAGCCCCTAATTCGTGTGGTAGCTGCCATCCTGCTCAGGACTGGGGATTGAACCCAGGACTACTTGAGCTAAAATCACCAGTATCTACACTGTGAGCTACAAGATGAGAACCTAGAGCTGGTGCTGTAACAGGCTCACATCCTGCAAGTCAGCCTGTTCTACAGCTAGGAACACGCTGCAAAATCTGTGTTCAGATTTCCAAAGTTCAGCGCATTAACTCCCTGGTTACAGGGAAGCTATTTGCAGCAAGACCTGAGTCCCTTGCACCATGTGTTGCCCACCTGTGCAAAGTGGGATGTGAGGCTATCTGAGCTTTGTGGAGAGCATTGATTTGGTAGCAGTTTGCACCACACTGCACAGATGTTTAAATGACAACACAAGAGTCCAACCAGGGGAGAATCCATCCCTACCTCTGCACTGCTTGGATATCCCCACGGCATTGGCTAAGCTCCCCAAATCCTTTACCTGCACCCATGGGCCTTGGCATATAAACTGAGATGGAGGAGAGTAGGCATAGAGTTCTTGTGAATGGCGAACCTTTTTCCCTCAAGTGGGGGGCAGATGGAATTTTTTTCCCTTTATGACTTCATTACACTTTCCTGGCCAGCACTCCCTGTGCCAGGGATGAGTAGGATGCAGCAATCTCAGCTAATCCCTGATTAAATATTTCCTGTATCTGATTGAGAAAACCAGAGGGGCCCGGGGATGTATGAGTCTGGACAGCATGCACAAACTTCTTAATTCCCTCCAGAGTCACAGGGAAGGAACGGATGGGACAAGCTCATGGGGAAACTCAGCCCAGCCACCAGATAGTTTAAACCAGTCAACCTCAGCCAAAATAATTCACCAGCACAATCGGCAGCTGCTTCCCTTTGCCCCAGCTTGAGACTGGGGTGTTGGGACTCACCTGGCCTGGCATTTATATTTCACAGTGACTGAGGCTGCCATTTTCCAAACAACCTAAGGGAGTTAGGTGCTTATGTCCCAGTGGGAGTGGGCTACTTAGATCCTTTATAAGTCCAGCCTAAAACCTGGCCACCTGCTACCCACTACTTTCCTCTGCATGGAATATTGGTGACTGTTCCAAAGTGATCAATAAAATCCAACATACTCACTCTCCTGGCCCTCTTTTTCTCTGTGTTTGTACAGCACCTAGCACAATGGGATGCAGAGCAATACCACTACTGAGCCCAGTTCTCCTCTCATGTACACCAGGGTAACTCCTTTGACCTCGACAGACTTACAGCTGACCTACATCGGCAGGGGGGAGAGGAGTGTCAAGACCGACTGGTACCACTAGGCCTGGAGGCAGTTGAGCCTGGCGGATAGCGCAATGGCCTGGAAGTTCAGAAATCTTGGCTCTGGTCCTGGCTCTGCCACTGGCTGACCTTAGGCAAGTCATTTAATTGCTCTGTGCCTCAGTTTCCACATATGTGACATGGGGGCAATGCTCTATATCTATAACATTTATATCATATGTAATAGTCCTCTGCAAAGTGCAGTGAGATCTGTGAGAACAAGGCTTTATTATTAATATGGATACTAATACTCTTACGTCGCTTGTAAGCGCTTTGAGGTGGGGACTGTCTTTTCCTGCTGGGTATGTACATTGCCTAGCACAATGGGCTTCTGGTCCATGACTGGGGCTCCTAGGTGCTCCCATCATTACAAATAAGTAAAAAGATGAATAATGACTAAAACGGATCCTAGTGAATACCAGGAAAGAGCAGGAAGCGCATGTTGGTTGGTTGTTTTTTTAAAGGCTCAATGCAATGGAAGGCCACAAACAGTTAAATTTCTCTTGGCAGCTAGGAAGGGGTTTGGGTTCTTAACAGTTAGTGCCATAGGTGCTCCGGCAGCTTTGCATTTCTTCCCCACAGAAGCCGATGTTTTGCTGTCCATTGGGTTCCGGCTTTGATCAGAGAAAGGAGAATACAAATGACACCTTGATTATCACTCACGTTTTCAAACGCTGTCCAACAGCAGTAGCTGTCGCCTTTCATAACGCCACTTTGGGCTCCCATCAAATCATTTCACAGCTACCTTGCAAAAAGCTCTGGTGTCCTTTAACAAGCAGGCCCACACTTTCCATTTCTCACAGATCTCGGCAAGGGGGATACGTACCTGCTATGCTGAGCACAGAGCCGTGCTGCAGCCACAGAGAAAAGATGCTCTCCAGGGCAAGGAAAACCTTTGAAAAGGGGGCATTCATGCTGCAGGGGACTGGTGTCAGGATGCACTGAGCCTTTCACCTCTAGGTGTTGGGGTCAAATCTAGAGGCCTAGTAATAACCAGTAATTGTTTCTCTCTGACACTTGTCATTAGGGAATGAATTGAGGAGTTCAGTGCAATTCTTGCTAGATAGATGGCCACTTAGTGGTGTAACTAGGTCTCCAGTCACCTGAGACATAATTCCTGGACACGGCAGTAGCCTGGGACTCAGGAGAACTTCATTCAGTTCCTGGCTTAGCCACAGACTTCCTTTGTGACCTTGGGCAAATCGTTTAATCTACTCTGTGCCCCTCACCCTAATGAAGTGAGTTCTGCTCCTGCTATGCTTTATTTCAGGTGTAGCCCCAGCATATGCACCACTCAGCCACCAGTGGGTTTCTGTGTTCACAGAAGATAGTTGATAGGAGGTACTACAGTTGACTTTGAGAATGTGGGCCAAATTCTCATCTCAATTATCTCAGAGTCAAGATGAAAGGGGGAGGGATAGCTCAGTGGTTTGAGCATTGGCCTGCTAAACTCAGGGTTATGAGCCCAGTCTTTGAAGGGGCCACCTAGGGATCTGGGGCAAAATCAGCACTTGGTCCTGCTAGTGAAGGCAGGGGGCTGGACTCAATGACCTTTCAGGGTCTCTTTCAGTTCTATGAGATAGGTATGTTGTTAATCTGGAGTAACTACACTGATTTCAGTGGCATTAGGAAAGGTTTACACCCAACTTGGAAGGAGAAAGCAGGTCAGTGGTGTTGCTTGCTCTCATGATTTGGTTGTGAGTGTTGTGATATTTGATGTGCTTCTTCAAACCTCAGCTCCTGCAGACAAGTGAACATATGAAAACTGCAGCTTCCTTTAAAATAAAAAAAAATTGGAAGTTTCTAACCCTCATGGTTTCAGATGAAAGCCTGGAAATGTGAAGCTAGTGCACCCTAAAGGTTCAAAGCCAGCATGCAAATAAATCTTGTTTTATTATTATTATGAGAATATCATCATTTGAGGGACCTGATTCATGATTTTTGAATGACTTGAAGTTAGCAATACTGGATCTGATTTCAGGAGAGATCTAGATTTGTGAAGGATCAGGGGCTTGGGAATGCAATCCAGGGCTGACTGCTGCTTGGCAAATAGTAGAACCTTGGTATTGTAAGGATGGATTCTTGACATGCACATTTCGTTTTGTTTCCTACTTGCCACATCATTTATTGCTAATGAAACATGTTGTACCTGAGGTCAGAATCTGGCCTGGTCATTTCTTGCTATGCCTTCAAAACACAGAGATGAAAACAAAACAGCTGCTTGGCATACAAAGGAAGGAACTGGCCACTGGCTGATTTGTGGCTTTAACACCTACCGAAAATGGGGATCACTTTCCTGCAAAGTACAGATCATACCAAATGATGGGTCAGAGCTGTACCGACTAACCAATGTATTGCATCCTCCCCTTAGACATTTCTATCTTAAAATCCTCTGCTTCTCTTTCTGTGACTTTTTTTGTTTTCTAAACCTGGTCATCTTGTTCTGAATTGTTTTGAGCAGTTGGAGCTTGTGGAAACAAATTGAAGTGTCTTCATTTCTAAGAGAAATGATGCGTTGAGCCAGCCAGCTGGCCTTCCTCCATCATTCCATTGCAGAAACGCGCACACGCACACGAACGCGCGCCTTGACAGATGGAGAAGATTTGAGTGACTGCTTCAATTTTTTTCTCTTTTTTACAATCCATGGCTGGAGTGCCAAATACTTGGAACCTGTTCCTGGTCCATAGATCACCCAAAAGGGTTAAGGTCCAGCACAGTTAATAATCCTTTGGAAATACTATCCATCAATGGAGGGAAAAAACTCCTTAGTGCCTAACGTACCTGCTCCTGTCAGAGACAGATGGGTCTGCAGTGCTTTGCAGGGGCTCGCAGCAACATGTGCATTTTTACCATTCTCCTTCATTCTCCTTCAACCCTGCTTTACCCACCTCTTTCTAGGGCAGGCCAGCCTGCCTTAAGCCTTGGTGTGTGGATCTTATCCCCCATGTTCAGAGCCTGCGGACAGAAATCACAGGCTATTGTAAGTTAAGTTTGCATCACACTGCGCAGCTGTGTAAACCAGGAGGTGACACTCTCTATGGGCTGGCAAGGGAATGGGATGAAGTTACACAGCCCAGGGCAGATGGAGGAAGGCATTAGAGGGAATTCCAGGAGCAGGTGAACATAGGGCTCTGCAGCCAGCATGCTTGTACTAGACCCACACATGGCTGTGCCATATAAGACCAGCCCGACACTGATCCATTATGCACCCACAGTGTATTGTCTGCCTGGGGACTGTGCCCCTCTCTTCAGGGCTGTTGGGGAGGCTGAGCAGAGCAGGCCTGAGGCATACTCACAGGATTGACACAGGCAGGGGAGACCTTGGGGACAGTTGCTTACGCCTGCAGCTGGAAGATGTCGCAGATGTTCTCCAGAGAGCCTGTTGCCACATGGCGCGAAGCTGGGCAGTGAAGCAGAAGTGTTACAGTGCACCCGTTTGGTGATGGTGTGTCTTCATCATGCTGCACCTTGGTTTCCCTAATCTTTAAAATGGGCGTGTCAATATGCCCTTTCACCGTCTTGATGTCTGTCTTGTCTGTGTAGCTTATAAGCGTTGCAGGGCAGGTATGTGTATATAGCACCTGGCACAATGGGACTAGTGGTGCCCTCTATCCAGGTTTTCCCAGGATCGTCCCCTTTTTGAGGCAGCTGTCCCGAGAAGTCTCTCAGTACTCACTGCCACCTGGCCAGTTTTATGGGCTCAGGATTATCCCAGATGTCCTGTTTTTTGTACCTCAGACGCGGTGGCAACCCTAAATGAGTCCCTGATCTTGGCTGCAGCCTCTAGGAGTTATAATAATACGCCGAACAATAATGTCCTTGTGCTACAGCCTTGCTGCTATCTGAAATACTCTTTCCAGTACGAACAGTATTTCTCTGTTCGGTAGCTGTATATTTGCTGTAGTCAGCAGCAGCCCTATGGGTCTGGGTGGATGTATGCCACCACATACAGTCATTAATTCCCTTGGGGTGACATGGTACCTGGTAGGAGTTTTTTCCCAACGCAATCTTTGTTTGATGCATGGCTCCAACCCTCCGTGAAAGGGCTCGCGCTGTGTTAGCGATCGCTTTGCAGGTAATGATATATCCAGATAGGGCGATTGTGGGTCTGCTGCGGGTATGCTTGCTGTTATCTTCTGTATTCCAGTACAGACCCTTACAGAGATTGGGGTTCCATTGCACCTGGTGCCCACTACACCTACAAGAAGGACAGTGAGGCCTGATGGATAGAGCCCTGGACTGGGGTTTAGGGAAGCTGAGTTCAAGTCCCAGCTTTGCCACTGGCCTGCTGGGTGACCTTGGGCAAGTCACATCACCCTTCTGTGCATCAGTTCCCATGGGAATAATGATACCACCCTCCTGTGGAAAGTGCTTTGAGATCTGTGGCTAGAAAGCGCAGCATGCTATTATTATAGATACTGTAGGAAGGGACAGCCCTTACTCCCAAGTGCTTACAATTGAAACAAACACAACCAACAAAGAAAGGAATACTCTTCTGAATTTACAGAGCAGGGAGGGAGGCACAGAGCCATTAAATTATTATTTGTAACATGTGGGACCCCAATCCGAGAGCAATGCCCTACTGGGCTTGCTGTTGTACAGGCAAAGCACGGAAAGATGCCCTGCCCCAAACATCAGGGAATTGAGTGTCCCAGTGCAGTTGCCTTACCCACAAGGCCATCCCTCTCATCTAAGGCAGATGAACAACAGGCTGGCTCAGCCATGGACAAATTCCCAGTGATTTCCTCCATCTCTGAGTAACCCTCAGACCCTGGTGTAACTGCATCAACCTGGATGGAGCAGTCCCAGCAGGAACTGATCCTAGCCCCGAGTCTGTCCATCAGTAACCGGATCGGACACTTTTTGATCTGTAATATGAGGGTCCCCCTTCCCCTCACGCCCTGCTCCTTTTCTGCTCTTGATGTCTCCTCCTCCTCCACGTCACTGACCCCAGTGAAGGTCGTCACGCCACGTGCTTCACACAAGCTGCTGGAAGACATCTCTCCTTTTCCTCCCCAACAAAATGTCTGAACAATGTCAGGCCATATGGAGCACGTGTGAGGCAACAGCTTGGATCTTATTGTGCTTGAATAAATAAGTGTCAAACAGATTGTTGTGGGAAGTGAGATGCTAATCAGGTGACCAAAGCAGGGACAACCTGTTACCCTTTTCTCTTGGCAGGAGACACTCACAGAAACCGATTACAACCAAATGAACCTCCATTTTCTTCTTAGGTTTCTGAACCTGATCCCTCCCTTGTGGTCTAGATAATAGCAGATTAACACCCTAGCCTTGTGCCAAGGATGATAATACTTTGGGGTGTTCTGAGTCCATCCTAGCTAAAGCCCCAGAGGTTTTAATAGACCTCATCCCCTCCTTCCCCCCACCACCCAATGATCAGATACTCATGGGCTACTAGGATGCAATGTCCATCCAGCTCAAACTGCTGCCTAAAGGATAACAAATGGCTCAAATCTCTTCAATAACTTGCTGTAGAGGGCTGGCAACACCCAACGGATACAGTGCTGGATCCAGCGATCATATCACCTACCGAAAAATCCCTCTGGCGTATTGTAGTGGTCTCATGTGTCAGTGTCAAATCTCATGTTTCAGGCTCCTGGCTGCTCATCAGTAGAGTCAGGAAGGAACATTACTGCCTCCCTTTTTCTGTCCATATGCTGCTTTATCCAACTGGCCAGGCACACTTCATTATTGTTCTGCCTTTCTCTGTAGCATCAGCTCATTGGGCACTGCTGGAGGCAAGGTAGCCCAGGGGCACACAGGAAGGATTTCTTTCTGAAGGCAGGAAAACCGTGTCCTGCCTTAAAGTTTATCCTCATGTCTGCCCCATATTCACTAAAACATGTTGGTGATGTGCAGAACTGTCCTTCCATCTCCATCTGGGACCCAGATGGGTGCAAGAGAGGGATGTGGGAGTTTGTTTCCCCAGCTGAACACAGCCACTGGGTTCTGCTCAGATTATGGCATGGACTGTATGTCAGTGATTTATATGTGGACAGGAAGATGGACAACGCTGAGGATGACTATGATAAGGGTAGGGTCACTGTCCACTTCATTCAAGTGTCTCGTGACTTGGTGTTTGCTTGTGCACAGGTGGCACTGAAAAGTCACATGCCTATGGTGCACGCCATACTCAGGGGACTGGGATCCTCAGATTCCCATCCCATCCCTATAGTTATGCCTCCAAGGCTGATCCAAACCCAGAAGAGGATGTATGTTCTGGTCTTTGATTGGTTGTCACCTAGAATGATGGAGTCTATACCCTCACCCAGATGCAGCATGAACCTTGAGTCCCAGCCAGCCTTCTGGATCCAGCTCAGAACTCCATCTCCTTGGCCCATCTCTAGCGCCATACAAGAGGGGGAGGCAAGCCAGGCCTCGGGGTTACTGCCCCCTGATTTCAGCTCTCCCATAGCCTGGAGTTTCCTGTTTGGAGCCAAAGGCCCTGTTGCGTGTCTGGTCAGACTTCTCAGCCTAGTCTGACAGATTCTTTCTGAATCAGTCCAACCTGTGCAGACCACAAGAACAAACCCTTCCGTACCACCACAGGCAGTATGGCCTCATGGAAATCTGGGTTCAGTTTTCAGGTCTGCCACAGGCAGTCTGCCTGACTTCGGCAAGACCCCTTCATTCCTCAACAGTAAACTGGGGATAGAAGCCTGCCTCTCTGCAGTGGGGCTACTCTTGTGGGCTCTCTGAAAGCCAGTGACAGCAGCAATATTACTGAATCAATAGATAGAGGCAGGTGTTCCATAACCCACACCTCTCCATTCCTCTCCGCAGTGAGCTCCCTTGCATGAATCTCTCCTGAAACCATGCTACTAACGTTAAAGGCATACGTAGATCTGTATTCACTCCCGATGATACAGCTTCCCTTCCCGGACTCAGACACATGAAAAGCTTTTTCCAGTTGACTATTGAGTTCGGCATTTAGCAAACATGCATCCATTTGATAGCTTCTTTGTCTTTACCCAGGCAGCAGCGAAGTCGCTGCACGACTAATGTACTTGTCTGTGTCGTTATGATGCCTCCATAAATAAAGTGGGTAATAAAAGCAGCCTCCTTTTTCTCTTTTCCAACGGTGACAGGAGCTTCCTGGCAAATTACCTTCTTGGAGTTTTTTTTCAGTAGAAGCAAAAAGGTATTGGTGTATCACGTCGTCTAATAAACAATCACTTTTCCCTCCTTTCCAGCCCATTGTAGATGGGGTAATGAATACATTTTATCACTGTCTCTAAACACAAGACAAAGAATCCACAGTCACTGGGCTGCTTTCAGAGCTTTCTGCACTGCACTAGGCTGCGGGAGAGGGGGACACAGGGGCCTTTCTGGGGTCCAATAGGGCTGTTTAGATGAGATAGAGAAGTTGAGGCTATCAATACATCGCACATCTACAGCATCTTTCAGCTGAGGCTATCAAAGCACTTTAGGAGCATGAGTCAGATTAAGCATCAAACCCCCCCACGAGGGAGGCAAGTGTTATAGAATCATAGACTTTAAGATCAGAAGGGACCATTAAGATCATTTGGTCTGATGACCTGCACAACGCAGGCCACAGAATCTCACCCACCCACACCTGTATCAAACCCCTAACCTATGTCTGAGCTACTGGAGTCCTCAAATCGTGGTTTAAAGACTTCAAGATGCAGAGAATCCTCCAGCAAGTGACCTGTGCCCCAAGCTGCAGAGGAAGGCGAAAAACCCCCAGGGCCTCTGCCAATCTGCCCTGGAGGAAAATTCCTTCCCAACCCCAAATACGGTGATTAGCTAAACCCTGAGCATGTGGGCAAGACTCACCAGCCAGACACACACTGATTAAGCATCACAACCCCCCTACCCCTTGAGGGAGGCAAGTGTTATGATCTCCATCTGACAGAGGTACAGAATGGGTAAAACTCCCTTTGATGTCAACTGGAGTGGAGGGAGCTCAGTGCCTGTGAAAAATCAAGGTTTAAGTGATTTGTGCGAGAAGAGAACCCAAGAGTCTGGACTCCAATTCATCAGACTTCTTGCCTTCCCCTGGGCGGTTGCACTTGCTTCCAACAGGAGGTGTTTGAGGCACAGACAGCTGTGGGAACTCTTCCAGAACATTTCCTTCCCAGAAACTCACAATTCTCTGATGCACATGAGGTTGGGCAGTATCACCATCTCACTACCCCAAAATTCCCCTGGATGTTTCACCCTAACTCTGATATTTCATTACTGCTTCTCTCCTAAAACAGTTCTTCTTTCTTTAACATCTCACACCCTTGGGTGCATAGGGCCTCCATCTGTTTATTTTGGTCTTCTGTTGGTCTGTTCAGGCTTTTCAGTGTCATGTTGACAGGTATGGGCTGCTTTCTCTGTTGCTCTAGGGAATGTTTCTCTAGGTTGCCCTCTTTTTCTCTTCCAAGGCGGTCTCCATATTATCACTGACCATGGAAGTGGTGTTGGTGGCATCCTTCAAGCATGCCCTAAATATGTCCATCATCATCATCTTACCAGACATGATTGTATAGGAATAATTCTGCTGTGTACAAACCTCGAAAGCACTTTGTTAAATACAGGATGGCGATGGTCTGGTTGGGCTCGACAGATCCCCGGCTCTGCCACAGATTCTACGTTTGACCTTGGGCACATCTCTTATTTCCTCTGTTTCTCAGTTCCCCATTGGTAAAATTAGGCTAATACGACTCCCTTCATATAGAAGATTATAGGCTGTCTGGGGCACGGACCGTCTCTTCCTATATGTATCTATAGCGCAATGGGATCATTCAGAGCTATCATAATGATAAGAACTGATCATTATCTGCCTTTGGAGAATTATTCTTTTGAGGTCAGCTGGGGCATCAGAATCATTTTGTGGAGAAGCATTTGCCCCCAGGCTGCCACAAACCGCTGTTCCCTGGCTGCCCTTGGAAGGCTCCAGTTGGTGCAGACAGAGGAACTGAAGCTCTCGCTGGTGGGAGCATGAAGTAATTCAGCAGCAAAGGTTACTTTCCTCTCCTAAATGGAAATGTGTTTATGAGCCGAGAAAAATGATTCCTGGCAGCTCGGTTGAAGAAAAAAATAAATGCGATAAATGGATTGGGTGTAAAGTGAGGGTTCGATGATAGGAAAGGTCTGGAGAAACCATAATCAATAAATACAAAGTTCAATCTCATTTCTTTCCTCGGGGCATGCTGAATCAGGTTATCAGGGATCTCTGCTTGCACCTCACGTGGGCGGAAGACACCAAGGTTCTGCCTGGCAATAAAGAAGAAGCAAATGTCTTTCCTTGCAACCACACACATAAAGATTGTAAGCTTTAGTGCTCAGGAAAGGCAGTCGAGTAACGTCCCACTCCAGCATTGAAAGGATACAAGATTCTGCCACCCTTTCTATTCTACATCATTGTGCAGCGTTGCCCTGGGCTGTTAAACCGTTGCCACTTTCCACCCCAGAAACGGCTGCATTTCAGTGATGAGTGAAGTGATTCTTTAATCTCTATATGCGATTTGGACAGAGGCCCTTTAAGCTTCTTCCACATGCTGCTTGGAGGCCAAGTGTGTCTCAACTCTGTCAGGGAGGTAACAAGACTGTTGTTTAGTCTCTGTTTCTTTCCCGTCTTTTGTCTCTCTGCTGAGACTGCTACCAAGGACACGAAATGTGGGGTGATGATTTATTGTGCAGGCAGCTCTCTGCTAGAAATTGGGCTGGGAGGCAGCAAAGTCTAATGGAAAGGACACTGGAATGGAAGTCAGATCCTGACTCTGCTACTGCCCAGCTGTGTGACCTTGGGAAAGTCACTTCAGCTCTCTGTGCCTGTTTCCTATCCCACTCTGAGTCTGCCTTGTCTATCTAGACTGCAAGCTCTTTGGGGCAGGGAGTATCTTGTACTATTGCTGCTCTTTCCTCTAACATAAGTATCCTGTTCTGACACTAGCATCGCCAAGCAGTAGGAGATATCTGAGGCCTTGCAGGTTAGCTTCCCAGAGGAGGAGGAATCAAGGTATATTCTAAGTGTGACTTGTTTTCTTTACATATATCAGCCCTGGAACTGCGGTGCTCAAACAGCACGCAGGACAATCCTTCCTTCTAGGAATTACAGCCCAATGCCAATGCCCAGTTCTCAAGGAGTAACCCTGCCTCAAGAACTGACTCTAATCTAAGGCAAGGAGAAAACTCTCCTGCTGCTTCCCCAGCTCCCTCCCTAAGGACCACTGCCTCTACCTTGCATAACCAACACTAAAAATAACACTGCATGCCTTCCCAAGACTGAACATTTTCTTGCACACTAAGAAGAACTTGGAAGATTATGTACAACAGCGCCATCTGGTGACACCATTATGCTATGCATATGTACAGTGCCTTGCACAATGGGGCTCCGAGCTCAGTTAGGGCTTCCAGACAATATGGCAATAGAACAGTAATAGGGAAACCAGCATACTTCAAACAGCTCTCAAGCCATCTGCCTGACAAGAACAACTTCTAGTTCCATTTCAGTAACTTTATTGGCATGACAAAGCTCATGAGTGTTGCCAGAATTAACACATCCAGTCTCTGTTAATAATACATCACGTACTGGCAGCCTGGGCTGAATTCAGTTTGTCTGTTGATATGGCCCTCATCACCAGAGTCTGATAGCATCTCACAAACATTAAAGAATTTATCTTCACAACACCCCTGCAAGCTAGGAGAATATTGTTATCTCCAGTTTACAGATAGGGAAACTAAGGCATGGGGCGAAGCAGTGGCTTGCCCAAGGTCACACAGGGCACCTGTGGTAGAGCAAGGAAATGAACCCAGAACTCCTTGGGCCTAATCTAGATCCTTTGCCACAAGACCTCCCTAGTTCACTTGTCAGCTGTTTGGAGCAGAGACTGTCTTTTAGTTCTGCATTTGTACAGGGCCGAGCACAATGGGGTCCTGCTCCATGATGTATGTGCTTCTTCAACACAAATAATATATCATCGTAATAATTACAGGCGAACAGTTCTGCATCACTCCCCATTCTTTTGAGTCATCTAGTCCTTACAAAATCCCTTGATGAGAGATACCACAGTACTCTCTATAGCAGGGGTCGGCAACTTTTCAGAAGTGCTGTGCTGAGTCTTCAGTTATTCACTCTGATTTAAGGTTTTGCGTGCCAGTAATACATTTTAATGTTTTTTAGAAGGTCTCTTTTTATAAGTCTATAATACATCACTAAACTATTGTTGTATGTAAAGTAAATAAGGTTTTTAAAATGTTTAAGAAGCTTCATTTAAAATTAAATTAAAATGCAGAGCCCCCTAGACTGGTGGCCAGGCCCCGAGCAGTGTGAGTTCCACTGAAAATCAGCTCGTGTGCTACCTTCGGCACCTGTGCCATAGGTTGTCTACCCCTGCTCTATTGTCTAGCCATAATATTGAACTATTATTATCATCACTTGGTTGGTTGATTCATTTGTGTCAGGGTCATGCCCAGAAGCCCCCAACTGAGATCAAGGTTTTTGTGGTGGGACAAACGTCTACCCCATCCAGGAAGGGGCTAATGAGCTCCCCTGGGCATGATCCACTCCAGCTGGTACCTAGAGAATGGCAGCTCCTGCAAGGAGATGAATCAAACCTGGGGGAAGCTGACCTAACATGCCCACAGCAGGAAGTGCTGACCAGGGGCTTGTCTACACTGTGACGCAGTGCGGATGACGGGGGTGTGAATTCCAGAGCACGCCAAAGACTTGTGCTCTAACTGTCCCGAGTGGGCGCGGCTGGCATAAACAGAAAGGTGCCTAGTTCATGATAACATAGTCCTATTTGGGAGACCTTTTAGTGTGCACCAGCAGCGTCCCCATGGGGCAATTCGATCGCAACACTTTGCTGTGCTGTGCAATTCACAACACTGTAGCTCGCACTGCGACACACTGTAGATGTAGCCTAGGAAGGCTGCTGAAGACCCTTGGCCACCTGGATGCTGTGGATAAAGGAACCTTCTTTAAATTGTTTTCCTTTCTTAAAGCCCAGGACACAGCCTGGGCCCCTCAGGCTGACAAGGGGTTAGAGAAACCCAGCCCTAACTCAGCTATGACTAGCCTGTTTGGCAAGCCGGGTGCTCCCAGACTGCTTTGGGCTTGCAGGAGTTTTCTCTCTTTGCTCTTTTTGTTTGGACTGCCATTTGGGGGAGAGCGGGACTCCCTTGATACTTGTGTAGCTGGAAAGACACAGCATCCTTCAGACTGACTCTGTCACAAACCCTGTAGCTGAAGGAAGGTGCCAGGAACAAAGGAAGGTGCCCCTGCCCATGCCTAAAGGGAGGTGCTCTAGAGAAGAATCTTCGGGCTGCCCCTTGTGCTAGGCGCTGTACAAAAAGAGAGGAAGAGACCATCTTTGCCCCAAAGAGCTTGCCATCTGTGCTTCATTATAAGCGGAATGTGCTTTATCAAAGCAGACCTACCTAGGAAGCTAGGAGCCCATGCCCCGCTCACACACCTTTCTGTTCCTGCCCGCTGGGGCATCATGCTGCAGCTGACTGACACGTCTCAGTAGATGGAGCGACGGACTCATGGATGGATCGGCGGGTGGCTGGCTGAACGTGCAGGCACGGTATTGCTTCCCCGTCTTGGAGCAGAACGGCTCCTACATGCTATTGTCTCAGGGAGGAGGGAAATGGCCCCCATGGGCCAGAGACTGGAAGTTATCAGAACCGATTTAGATTTCTGCAGCCTTCAGAGCACCAGCAGGAATAAAAGAGGTGAGGGAGAGGGAAGAAACCAAGAAGACCATGAGATCAAGCTGCTTGTCCCATTCCCTTAGGACGAGTTATGAGGCTGCGCAGAGATCTGTGCATGGCTAATAACAGGGAATGCCCTGGAGGAAGGCGTCAGGGATGAGAGGAACATAGATGTTTGTCTTTACCAGGGTATCTGTTTGCTCCACAACGTTAGCTGTCTGCAGCGATGCACTCACTCCACTCTAAACAGAGCCCATTAACTAGAGAGGGGCTGCAGCCAGGCCATGGCAATAGGAGGACGGACCCAGCTGGTTAAAACAGCAGCTTAGGCTAACGGGATCTTAGCATGGAGTCAGGGATCGGAAAGAGTGTGTGTATGTGTGTGGGGATTAGCTCTTAATCACAGATGGTTTGACAGCGAGGGCCTTCAAGGACGGGGAACAGTGTGCCAGGGAGCGGTTTCAGCAGCACGAGTTGAACTCTTGATGGCGGTTTCAAGGAATGGTATTTAGCCCATCCCCGTGATATAATGTTACCTTCAGAGATGAGGGATAGAGATGGATGAGTATGTATGGAGGTGATCGATCAATAGACAAGTATGTATGGAGATAGATAGATTAGAAGGGGCTAGGAGTGTTCCACTGTCCCTTTGTGTTCATACTCCTCATGAGGGCAAGTAGTGGAGACAGAGCTCCCTTCCCCCCCGCTGAATGAGGCAGGAGCAGGAAGCAGACCCCAATGTCACAGCTCCCTGTATAAGGCATCTGTTAGTATCTAGACTGTAAGTTAATCACTAGGAGGTGTTTCTGACTCACTGGGTCTGAAGAAGACAGCTGGCTTCTCCTGGGGTGTGGGGAGTCTTTCTGCTGAGATGTTTTTCTTCCCCTCTGAGCAAGATGGGGAATGCTGGTCCCTCTCATCCCCTCATACTGCAGTGCGGGACTTCTGCTGAACGAAATGGAATGGGTAGCACACTTGGTGGTTAGCCCTGGGGATCAGGACTCCAGGGTTCCATTCGCAGCTCTGTAAATCAGGCCTAGCCCTTGGCTTGATGGATCTTTCTGGGAAAGGACATGTCCAGCAGTTCTTCCATCGATGATCAAGTCCCACTACTTCTCATCATCTCCTCCCACTGCCTACCTGTGTCTCCTCTCCCTCCGGGCAGCTATGTCAATGTCTGTTTCCTGTTTTGGAGCCTCTGTGTTCTTTGGAACAAGGAGCCAAAGAGTGAAGCCAAAATATGGTTTCCCAAGCAGGGCAAGGCAGTTGGGGAATGTAATGGCTGCTGAACCCTCACCAGGGATGGGGAATCAGGGATGGCAACTGGCTGGTGTCTTGAGTGCATAGATAAGAGCACTTGGAAACCCAAGGGGTTGAATGGTTGACCTGTGCCTGAAGCTGCCTCTGCATCAATGTGATCTTGGGCAAGCCTTATCACTTCCCCGCTACGAGAGAGGGAATAACTCAGGTGAAAGATGCTAGAGGAATGCAAAGCCCTGGTTTTCCAAATGGTCTCAGCTTCGACTTTGAGTCTGACCCCAGTATTTTTGAGGCTTTTCCAGCCAAGGTACATTTTGATGGACTCAGCTGATCTCTGGCGTAGATAGGTATTATTTGCAGTGTGGCAGTGCTTAGCGGCCTTAATGGAGCACAGGACACTGTGCAAAGACAGGAACAGGTGGCCCCTGGTCCAACGACTTTAAAATCTAGATAGAGAAGACAGACTAAGTAATGACTATTATACCCATATTACAGATGGGGAACAGAGGCAGGGAGAAATGAAGTGATTTGTCCAAGTTTACACAGGGACTTTGTAGCACAACTGGGAATTTAATACAATTTCCGGAGCCCCGGTCCAATACCTTAATCAACAGATCCATCCATCCTCTCCATGGCAGGGTCTGAGCTGATTATACAGCCAGATGTCTTTAGACAGCAGCCAGCTGTAAAATGCACTGCCATTCAAATGCAAGTGCAAAAATGCAGGTGAAAAAAATCAAGTCTTCGGTGCGGACAGTTGTATTAACAAGGAAGGTTTGAAAATAAACTTGTCTTGGCTTTGCCTGCCACACTGATGCTGAAGGGGACATGAGCAGAGCGATCAGGTTTCATGTCAACTGTTTCGTCCCCGAGTAGGCAGCTCCGCTTTAAATGAATGATTAAATATTTCATTCTAAATAAACTCTCTGGCCTCCGAGGGGGCACAGGTCCATTGCTGGTCACTCTCCCTCTGGCTCTGCAGCGTTCTAACTTGATTGCATTGGCATTTGTTAGGATGGAGTCACCCCAGGCACTGCTGTGATTCAAATGCTCCTTTCCTCACTAGTCTCCCAATGCCACCAGGGGTGGACGCTCATCCAAGCCGCCGGCCTTTGGCCTGGTGTAAGACAATTGACATGTCACGTCAAATCACTTCAGAGCTCTGTGTGCTTGATGGCTCCGGGAAGTGACCTTGGAAGTCATTGCAGAGGAGGGGCAGGAGAGAACATCATGCCAGCATGACGATCCAGGCCTTTAGGGTGGGCTGCAAAGCTAGAGTGATGCTTGCAATGCCCATTCCCTGGCCCTTTTCCACGCTCTGCATAACATCTCCTGTCACCAGCCTGTGTCCCACCAGCACACTACTGAACTCCCATTGCCTCTCCTAGGCCCCGGGGTGCCAGCACCACTACAGTCATTGTTATCATTGTCATGCCTAGGAGGCTCAGTCGTGGCCTGGGACCCCATTGTGCTAGGTGCTGTACAAACACCAAACACAGAGATGGTCGCTGGGCCCCAAAGAGCTGACAATCTAAGAATAAGCCAAAAGACAACAGGTGGATGCAGATGGACAAACCAAGGAGCATAAGGTAACCATAGCAGTCAGTATTCCAGGCTCTCCAGCTTTTGCCCACAGTCACCCTGCCCTGTCCTGCTTTTCAGTCACAGCTGTGCCCTGTCTCCCGCTCTTGTCCTCAGTCCACAGGCTGCTCTAGGGCATCATCTGCAGCAGGGTTCTGCCATGTGCCTTGGTTATGCACATGTGCATTATTTTGACAGGCATCCTTCATTGCCAGCAGTGCCTGCTGGACTAACCAGTGAAGTCAGCTTTGGAGCTGTCATAAATAGATAGCTAAGGGTTAATGTTTCTTTCACTTGTAAAGGGTTAACAAAGGGAACCAAACACCTGACCAGAGGACCAATCAGGAAACCAGATTTTTCAAAGCTCAGGGAGGGAAGTTTTTGGGTGTGTGTTCTTTGTTCTGTTCTATTGCTCTCTCGGCTCGGAGAGAGGATCTCTCTATCTTCAGGCTTTCTAATCTTCTGTTTCCCAATTGTAAGTACAGGTATAAGACAATATAGGTTTTTATATTGTTTTTGTATTTACATGTATGTAGTTTGCTGGAATGTTTTCAATTGTATTTCTTTTTGAATAAGGCTGTTTATTCATTTTGTTTCTTTTAAGCCAATGACCCTGTATATTGTCACCTTGATACAGAGACCATTTTTATGTCTTTTTCTTTCTTTTTATATAAAGCTTTCTTTTTAAGACCTGTTTGGTTTTTTTCTCTGGGTAAGGCTAATGAACGAAGGGAGGGGGGAAATCTCTTTGTGTTAGAGTTACTAAGCTTGAATTTGTATAGCCTCTGGGAGAGTGGGGAGAGACACTTGATCTCTCGGTGTTGTATTTCAAGGAACTGAAATAGGGTGATCGTCCCGGGCCATCCAGGGAGGGGAAGCCTGGGAGGAAGTAAAGAGAAGACAAGGGGAGCGGGGGTTATTTCCCTTTGTGGTGAGACTCAGGGCATCTGAGTCTTGGGGTCCCCCAGGGAAGGTTTTGGGGAGACCAGAGTGAGCCGAACACTGGAATTTTTGGCTGGTGGCAGCACTATCAGATCTAAGCTGGTAAATAAGCTTGGAAGTTTCATGTTAGCATCTTATTTTCTGAACTCTTAAGGTCCAGATCTGAGTAGGAAAGCTATGACAGGAGCCCCCTACTGGCAATGACGCATGTGTAGCATGTGGCCTGCAGTGTGTATGCAGCTGCCTTGCGGCATGCATCCTGCATCTGGCAAAACTAGCCTAGTACTAGCTAGCTTTGCTCACCCTGAGTAGGATTTTACTCCCCAAGATGCTGGTTGAACCTTAGGCCTGAGGGCCTAACACCAGGTGACAATTTGTATCTCCCTAGTCGCTAGATGACATATTGGTGTTTATGTGTGTGGTACTGCTCCCAAGTACTGATCCTTGGGCTTATGCTGGAGGTAAAAATATATCCCCTTGAATTTATTTTCTTGTTTTCCTAAGGGGGGCACTGTCTCAACAATCCCTATGGTCATATTACTGTCCCCTCTCATCTCTTGCACTTTTGTGCTATGTTTCCTTTCATATTCATCTGTTTCTTTTTAATAACCCCTATATGATGAGTCTATACATCTTGCTTTGTCCCTATAAACATGTTTTCTTTTGAAATGTATCCATTAGTTTCCTTGGCTCTGAGCAGTAATTTAATTGTGGGTGTCTCTGAAATCTACAGAAGGGACTGTCACAGGTGAAAAAGGGTTGATGCTACATGATCTTGAGTAAGCTCCATCTGTCATATCTGGCCTTTTACTGTTATAATAGCACTTATGATTCCAGCCAAATGCCACTGAATCTGTCTGTGACTTAATTAGCCAATAATTTCTATCCTAGTTCACTGTAGAAAGCAATAAACAGGTTCCACCCGCTTAGCTATTGCTAAGATAACTCCATGGATTATGGCAGCCATGAAATGACAGTGAGACTTGAAGGTGAGACCTAGTGGTTATCTAGACAAAGCCACATTGCCATCAAAAGGTGTCCAGATTTGTGAGGCTTGGAAGAGCTTCAAAGGTCAATGGAGAATCAGACATATGCTGATCGCACAATCCAAAATGTGATGGGAAGAGGAGGCATGGAACAGAGAGAAAAAGAAATGCTTTCACAGTCTTCTCTGAATCAGACAAAACCTCCCAGACCCTGTGACCTTTCCCCATCAATACTGAGGACCATAGGTGCTGGAACGGGTGGGCGGGGCACTGCTGCATGCTATGGCTTGAGCTAGTAGTAACCCAGCTACATGGTTTCCACCTTCAGCACCCCCACTATAAAAATTGTTCCGGCACTACTGCTGAGGACCATTACAAATGTTTGTTTCTGTCCCCTCTGTATGGCTTTTTGTTCTCAGACTCTCCAAAGCATTTGTCAGGAGCTCATTACTCGGAGTCTGAGTTTTTGATGAGCACATCATATTAGCCATGTTATGTTGTGTTATGCCTCATTCTTTCTAGTGAATTTTCTTGCTGGGCAACTTTATTGGCAATAAACAGTGAAGTTGTGAAATTGGTCAAAACTGAGTTGTGTTTTGTACTGCTTACTACTGGTAATTAACAAATCCTGTCTTATCCCGCCAGCCCTTCGCCCAGCCCAAACTGTGAGCTGAATAGCTTTTTCTATCATCAGTCCGAAAGGAAGTATTATTTGGTGGCTAAATCCTGACCTTGGATTTCTGGATTCACTTTATGGCTCTGGGATGGGAGCTTGTCTAGTGGGTAGGGCAGGGGACTGGCGGTGACATGGGCTCTATTTCCAGTGTTGGGAAGGCATCTATTCTATTTATTACAGAGTTAGGAGTCCTTGGATCTATTCCTGGCTCTGTCACCAACTCACTGTGTGACTTGGAACAAGTCACTTCACCTCTCCATTCTTGCCTCTGTAAAATAAGAAAAATAATATGTACTTACCCAGCAGCGTAGCAAAGCTTAATTCATTATCCTTTGTAAAGTGCTTTAGGATCCATGCCAGGGTGATGCTATAGAAGCGTTAAGTGATACCAAGTATTACCATTGAAGATGATGTCTTGCGTGTGTGTGTGTGAGAGAGAGAGAGAGAGAGAGAGAGAAAGCACAAGCCGTATATGTTTCAGTGCCTGTTTTTTTGTCTGTTGTTGCAGAGGCTGTGGTTTCCTTCTTCCCTATTGTACCAAGAACTATCAGTAAACTGGATGGTGTATAACATAGTGAGAGTACAAAGTATTTCACCTATTCAGCACTAGGAATCAGTAGCTAGTTAGGGCCAATGGAGTGTGTGGCACTAGGGTTAGGACTACGAAAGGGTATAAACTTCGAATCATTATTACAAAGTGGAGTTAGCTCACTGTGGGATGGATTCTGATTTATAGTGGAGTAGCTCCTCTGAAATAAAACCAGTGTGAGATCAAATTTTGGCTCCATGTGTCTATCTTCTGTGCTGCTAGCATGGGTTAAATGTCTGCTTGAGGACTAGCTTTGGTTTTGAATCAGCAATGAATGTGGTTTCATACAAGTCTCCTCTGAATTATAATTGCTTGGCATCAAGGCTGTTGGGTAGACCTGAGTTAGATAATAGGAGACCCTTCACCAGCAGATCCTAAGTCACTGCTAGGTGGCTTTATATTCTTCAGGAAAAATTCCAGAGTGGGCATTATAGCAGAAAGATCATATCTAGAAGACAGATAGAAAGACTGCATGGAGAGTCCCAGAGGAAGAAATTACTCTAGCTTAAAAAAAACCCCACTAATAATTCAGGATTTGAAAACTTTAAGAATCAGCTTCATCTTGTTCATTTTCTGAGTCTTTGGGTGATTCATGGAAGAAGTGTGGAAAAGCAAAAAGACAAGAAATAAAGACATGACAGGGTGATTGGGAAGGGTTAAGGGCTTCAAGGGAGGTAGTGGTCATTCTTCCCCTGGTTGGTGGAAGCAAGGGAAAAGCTTCTGGGGACTCTGGCATTTGTCAGCTGGTTGGTATTATTTGTATCTGTTGTGGTCAAACAATAAAGTGAGGGCCTTAAAAGATGAGCTGGGCCAACTTTTCAACCAGAATTTTTAATTTGTGTTATGCAAAAAGGATTTGGGAACGCTGAAATGTTTCATCAATTTATGTTGATTTCACTGAACTGTTTATTTAGAGGGGAAAATCTGAAAAAAAGAAGTCAAAAGATTTCTGGGTGGCTTTTTTTGTATGTTTGTTTTTGGTTGGAATTGACTTTTCAGTTTGAAAATTACTTTAATTGTTTTTAAAAATAAAAGCAAAATTAAAATGCTCAAAATCAAAACAAAATCTTTCCTTTCAGGTTGGATGCAAAGTTTGCATTTAATCCAATAAATAATATATGCAAAAGTGAAAGCAGGTCAGAGCTGCAAGGAGATGCAACAGAAAGTTTTGCTAACTGCATCTCTCTACCTAGCGCTGGAGTATGTAGGTGCTGGGCTTACAGTAAATCGCACATAGAATGTAACTCTTTCCACTCTTCTGCACTCTACTCCTTTCATTTCACGTGGGGAAATAATTTCTGTGGCAAACCGCAGTTAGACCAAAGTGCCCTATGATGCCGCATGAGAACAAAATGCACTGCCAGTGGGCAGAGGCAGCAGTTGTGGGCACTGCCTAGCATGAGCCCTGCAGAGCCTGTTGCCTCATTGGCACAGCAGATCTTTTTCCCGCTGCAGATGCTGGTGCCTTTGGTTTACGGTGAAGGTGTATGGAGGCGCAGCATGAAACATGGGCCCTCAGCATTTCTTTAATCCTCTTCAGTAATGTGGGAGCCATTCTTTATGCACCACATCATACAACTGGCCCAGCCTTTATCTGGCACTCATTGATCTGCACCATGCTACAAAGGAGCTGGGGGAAATCCCAGAGATTTGTACTACCAACCATGTCCTTTTGTCTCCCTTTGTTGGCCAAGCGTGCGGCATCAAATATTTTTAATAAATCCTCCTTTATAGCCAGGCCCCCCTTTGACGTATGATGCACAAATTAATCTACAACCTAGGAGTAAAAAGCATCTATTGGACCAGATGCTAGCTCCAGGGACTAGGAAATTATTTCCCCATAAGTTGCTGTGACTGGATCTCAATATGCACCCCATTCATAGAATTATGTTGTGAAAAAACGTGTCACTTAGAGTTTATTTACTGCCCAATACTTGCAAAGATTTTGGAGTATCTGCGGCCTGTAAAGCAGGGAGTGCTTACCTCTTCTATCCTGAGGTAGTCTTGCATTAACAGCTCTGTTTGTTTCAGTGCTGGCAGGGAATATTGTAGGGAACACCTTGCTTGGCCAGGTTAAGCTGGACAGCACTCAAAAATGGCAGTTTTTCCAAGTCAGAACATGAACCAGCAATGCAGTTAAATGTGTTTAAATAGGTGAGTGGTCCCACTGACTTCAATGGGATTGTGCGTAAAGTTAGACATGTGCTTTACTGGATCACAGCCTTAAATAGGAAGTTATGTTCTTCCATGCCCACTCCTGGGAAGACCATCTCCCTGCAGCTTCTCCAATGTTTGCAGGAGTGGCTTTCCAGACATTGCACTGTGCTCGGATCTTATAGGGGAACAACACTGATGAGAGAGGAGCCCTGAATTTAATTGCACCCTCCACCTCCCATTGTGCAGGGCCAGTAGCAACCAGGCTCTCAATATTGTCATGAACTGGCTAGTGTGTCTGTGGAATCAGAACTGTTCCTCCATGTGTTCTAAGCCCTGTACTGCAGATAGTGAAAGTAGATTCTTCTTTCACATAAGTGGCAGGGCCTGGTCTTTTGCAGCAGGCAGATCTGCCTTCTATTCCTGCCATTCCTGTGAGATTCCAGGTGGACTTGGAATGCAGCATAGTGTCAAATATGGGCATTCACAGGCAAATTTTCATACTACCATGGTTTGTTTTACCCTGACTTTTCCATTCAGCAGGTGGTGGTCTTTGCTCTGACTCAGGTGCTAGGTGATGCTGTTCTTCTGGAGGGTGCTGTTTTGGGGAGGTATGTGAACTCTTGACTTCTTATGGTCATTCAGGATCCCATGGTACCTTTCTAAGAGCTGAGATGTTGCTATGGATAATTCCATTCTGCCTCCTGCAGTTGGATATGGGATTCTTTCACACTTCCTGTCCTCAGGTATCATTGTCATGTGCTGTTAAACAGCTGCTGTGTTTCGCCCCAGATGTGGTTACATTCAGGGAAAGGTGGAGTGATTCCTGTATATTAGCAACTTGTAAAGCACTCTGAGATCCTCTGAGATGAAAGGCAGTATATTCATAATAATATATAGCTCCTTTCACCAATAGACCTCAAAGCACTTTCCCAAAGAGTGTCAATATCCCCATTTAACAGATGGGGAAACTGAGGTACAGAATGACTTGCTTCGAGCCATCCAGTAGGTCAGTGACAGAACCCAGGTCTCCTGAGTCTCAGCAGAGGGTTCTATCCACTAGAACTGTTTCTCGCTATAAATATAGTCTGGTATTAATGCATTTTACCATCACAAGATGAAACAGGTGGAAGTCACTGAGGCAGATAGGCCAATTTCCTGCTATATCTTTCTTACTGTGTTAAATGGATGTATCACTGCAGGCCAGAGATTATAATTCTATGGAAGCAAGTAACCACAGCTCCTTCAGGTACTAAGAACAGTAGAGGGTGATTAGGCAAATTCATTGGGGTTGTAACACCTGCAGAAAAGTACCACCATCCGGAGAGTCTCACAAGCTAGATTCTCCAGAGATCAATAAAGAATGGAATTTTCAATAAATAGCCTGAGTTTTAAGCTGACTCTGAGGCTGCTTTCTGATCCAGCAAATGGACGGGACCTTCTGTCCAAGGCGGGAAAAGGTTGGAAGGACTGAGGCCTCCTGAAGCCCTATAAGACTGATTGGTTGCCCCTGGCAAGCCTTTAGCACTGGTATAGGAAATTTTATTATTTTAAAATGTTTTCTCTGTAATGCTTTAACCTTAAGAATAATGGTGCTTGCTGTGTGTAGCTGGCAATACAATGTTCGAAGCAAGGTACGGTCACTGACCTGTTTAGACAGTCGGGCTTGCTGGGATATTACAATGTAGACAGGGAACTGTGCAGCCTCAAAAAAAAAGCCCAGTCAGGAGCACAGGTGACAGCTGAGGAGTCAGGAGCCTAGAGTGGGTGCCCTCAAAGGACTACGTAAGGGGAATATAAGTGCAGGTGCCCTGAGCTGTGACAGTCCTGATTCTCTTCTCTCACTGATTTAATTCTACTGACTGAGAAGAGCTAATCCTGATTTAAACCAGTGTAAACAAGAGGGAAATCAGGATCACTGTATGAGATGAAACCCAAATCCAGACAATTTCAGATACCAATCCACCACAAATTTGACAGCTTTGCAGCCTTTAGAGGAGCTGATTGAAGCCCCGGTACTTTTACTGATGTCCTAGTAAATGGAGCATGCCTGGGTTAGTGGAATTTAATCTGGTGGCTTTGAGAGAAGCATTTCAACAGCCGTCCAGCCAGTGGAAAAATTAGTCTCTTCACTATTTGATTCATTGGTTTATTCTATAAAAAATTCATCTAGTTGTTAAATGCAGCAATAAAGTTCAGTGAATTAAAATCAGTGCAGCCTCCTCATCTCCTGGCACTGGCTCCGGGGCTGCTGTTCAGAGCTATAAGTGTGGAGCTCTGAGCGTAGCGGGGGAGAGAGAATGCACTGAGCCTGTCGGGGAAGAGAGAAGAGATCACCAGCTGGTAGAATGGAATCAGTCCCCAGGGAATCCACAGCCCTTCGGCCACCCCTGAGCAAGTCAGTCCTGTCCCCCAGCAACAACATATCTAGAGAATAAATTCCTAATCTGCCCCATATCTGGGATGGTGTCAGGCATGAAAGCTCCCCCTTCACTATCTACGCCCACACACACACCCCTGCTTCTCAGTGTGCAGCTCACCCTAAGTAGCAATTTCATGAACCACTGGAGAAACCGCTCCAGTCACTGGCTGCAGGCACTGTTTCAGCCTCCGGTACAAGCTAGGGCAACCCTGGAGGATCCCCTCATTTCCATATTGCAAGGCTCCTGTGGCACTTTGCAGAGGAGCGGCAGGATTATGGGAGCCCAGGTCTGCCCAAGTCACACCCACCTCCCTCCTGCGCATGCCTTGCCCCCAGAGCTGCTTTGGAAGCAGCTTGGGGGCACACCTGCCATCACATTCTCCAGTAACAGTGTATTTTAAGGGAGGGTGCTTAGGTCTCTCCAACAGCCTCTTTGCACCAGCTTCGCTGGCATAGTCCCCCAAGTGCCCACAATCATGTGGAGAAGGTAAAAATGCTGGGGCATGGCTCTTTGCCTTCCTTCATGTCTGGGCCATGTGGCCTTCACCTTGTTAAAGAACCATTACACTGTACCGTGGTGTCTCCCTTAAGGAGGATATTAATTTTAAATGTCAGGGACAGAGTCATAAAACTCCCTTGTACGTTGTTACAACCTTTATATGGCATGCTGGCTGGCTTGGGACTTTTCAGCCACCTCCTTTAGTCCCCCTCCTCTGGTAGTGGGGAAAACCATAATGAAAAATTTTACAGTAGCTACCGTATTTGAAAAGGACAATGGCTGGTGAAGTTCGAGGAAGAGGGAGGGAGAGAGATTTTTCCAGCTGTTGTACAATAAGTTTCTTCCCTTCTGCTGATCAGGGCTTGGATTCTCCTGGATGAGAGCAGAAATTGGGGAAGTGGGGTTTCTATAGAGCTTGGGATGCTTAGGAGAGTCTAAAGTCAGTGTCATGCCTCTCCTATTCAGTGCATCCTCTGAAGTGCTGGGTAGCTCCCATGTGCTCGGATCTGCAACCAGTGAAGGTTCCCCCAATGGCAACTCTAAGGCTGGGGATCAGTCTCTGAGCCCCTGGACAAGTTAGCTGGGATTGTAGCTGCTCCAAGCCTGTTAAAAATGAAGAGGAAATGGATATGCCACTGCTGATAGCCACCACTTCCCTGCACAGGTTAAAGCAAGGGTGAAGCTGCAGTGCTTAGTCTGATCTGGCTCAGGAGCAGAGCTGATTTCAAAACTGAAAGCCTATTTTCATGAAAAAGATTGAAATTACAAAGTGGTTTCTGTTTCGAAGTGATCAGAACAGACTTGATCTGGGTTCGTTTTCAGAAATTTTGGGGGTAAAATTTTAAAGTAATTTCATCCAAACCCATTTTTGTATCAAAAATACTGTTGAAATATTTTTCTATTTATTTCAACAACTATTTTGATAAGGTTTTTGATTTACACTTCAGGGGGAATAACTACTGAGGGCTGGGGAGGGGAGAGGCACAGAGTTTTTATGTAAAATTTGGAGCAAAAAAGGCCATTTTTAGACAACAAAATTGTTTTGTCTGAGAAATGTGGAGCCTGTCTATTTTGAAGGATTCTGTGCTAGCTTTCCCCTGCACTGCTCTGCTAAAGCACCTTATCCCTGAATTGCAAAACCCACTTTTATTGCCGTCCTGAGCCCCTCCAGCTTTGTGCAGTTAGGCGTTACAGGTTAGATCCTGTTAGCTAGCTCAATTTAACTAGCATCTTCCAAAGTGCTAGTCAAGACAAGGCAAGTTGTATTGCAGAACAACGCTAATGGTCCTACTAACATTTTTCTATCTCTGCCTGCGGTAACCCCTGCTATCCAAATCCAAGGTGGTCTCCTGCACAGCTCAGCCAGCCTATTGTACTCCTAGCTGGAAACACTAATGCACTATTCTAGAGCTAGACTTTCTCCACAGTTGCAAGAGTGGTGCCCAGGAAACCACAGCAAAGAGGCAGTCAGAAAGGACTCTGCTATAGGGCGTGTTGGAGCAGTCACATTGAATGTGGCAATCCCAGCTAACCAATTGCAGCTGTGTTAGCGTGGAGTGATGGTGACATCTAGAACTTGGGGAGAGTGGCAAATCTGGAGAATGATGGGTCTGGATGAAGGGACCTATGGTGAGCTAGTCTGAACCCGGGCCACATAAAGCCCCTTTATATGGACTGAGTGGGGGACAGACTGAGTGGGGGACAGACAAACAGACCTTTTCCCCCCTCCAACCCACGCAGAGCCACGTGTAGCTGAATCTCAGGCACGATAGTGGCAGTGTTTTCCAGAGGGGACATGTAGTGACTAATTTCTGTGGCCTGTACCAGTGATGTTCCATAGCAGAGATTCTAGTGCTGGAGAGTAAAGAATTAAGACCAGAAGCTTCCCTGTTTCGGTGTCAATGAGCAAGAGGCTAAGGATTAAGGTTTCCCTGTCTTTGTTCCAAAGCAGCTGACTGAATAGCAGCGTGTTGCTCAATGATCAGGTCTGCCTGCCCCGGCAAACACCAGTACTGCTGCAGATTGGGTGGGCTTGGTCTGACAAAGCCAGCTGGAGTTACAACACCTGCAGTAAGTGTGAAATAGGCTGGGTGTATCCAGCAGTTTGCTGGCTAAGTTATAAAGAGAACCTGCAGCTGAATACCTCCATGTTGTGCCAGGGGAATAAATAACCAAAATGATAGACTCTCCACATCCAGACGCGTTGCCCATGTATGCTCCAGCATGGGAGCTGGGGGAAGAATCAAATCTGAAATTTAGCCTAGCGCGTCCTATGTTATCACCCAGGAGCACCTTGAGACTTAATATCCATTTAGACCTTCCCAGACTGGAGCAACATTACGAACGGCTGGCAACTGACATTTATTTTCTAGATAAATGTACAGATATGGTGCAACCCTGATTTTCTGAACAGCCTTTAAGCACAATTGTAGGCCAACCAACGGCCAGTACATTTTCTAGGGTTGCTCTGAAGACTCAGATTCATAGCTTTTAAGGGACTATTATTATTATTATCATCTAGTCTGGCTTCCTGCATAACACAGGCGAGAGAATTTCACCTAGTAATTCTTGCATCAAGCCCATAACTTCTGTTTGAGCTATAGCATCTCTTCTGGAAAGATAACCAGTCTTCATTGAAAGACACCATGTGACAGAGAATCCACCACCTCTGTAGGTAAGTGGGTCCAATGATTAATTGACCTCACTGCTAAAAGTGTGAACCTCGGTTCCATCGTGAATTTCTCTAGCTTGCAGATGCTAGATCTTGTTTTGGCTTTGTCAGCTAGGTTAAAGAGATCTCTGCTACCTCTGGAGAGGGCTAATATAGCCAACAAAACCCACCATTCTGTCAATAGACAAAACCTTCCTTTGTTTAGAATCTTAGTGGGTCTGATGCTCCCATTTACCCAACCCCAAAATTCAGACAGTCCCTGAGACTGTCATAAAATTAGGCCCTACCTGTATCTTTTAGGGAGGTCACCTTGTAGCTGGTATTGACACAATGACCTCCTGAGGTCCCTTCCAACCCTGGTATTCTATGAAACTAGGAGGCGGGTAGGTTGGAGGTAGTCAGAGTCCATAGAATAAAGAGCATCAGGTCCTCTTTCTACTGTCATCTTTACAGGCGTATTGGGAACTGCCTTCTTCTCAAGTGCTCAAAAGTTCTGTCAGCTGCTCATCATTTGGAAGTGATGTTCATTGGAGGTCATCAAAGCAGCTTGAGTCAAATGTATAGCTTTGCTTTCCCTCTCCGCTCCCGATAGCTGGCCTCCAACTGTTCTGCGCTGCAAGGAGCTTTGCTTTGCCATATTACCCTACATCTGGCAAGGCCTTCACTTACCGCTCTGTATGCCTCTTCCAGGTTTTACCTCTTTCAGTTCACTTTGAACTAAAATGTTAAACCCCAAAGAAGCACAGATCACCTTGGGCGAAGAGATGGGACGAAGTGACAAAAATCTAAGTCAGGATTTTGAGTGCTCCAAAGTTCAGGACTGTCCCAGTCCAGGTGTTTGGTTAACAATCATAGTGAGCTCTTCTCAGCAGTAGATCTCAAAGTGCTTTACCAAGAAGGTTGCTATTATTAGCCCCATTTTGCAGCAGAGGAAACTGAGGCACAAAGCAGTGAAGAGATTTGTCCTAAGATCACACAGCAGAGGCCAGTGACAAAGCCAGGAACAGAACCAAGCTCTCTTATAGTGCAGTCCAGCATGCTATTTACTAGGCCACACTCTCTCTCCTAGGGCTAGCCTTTTCTAGCGATACGAGTCATGTGCAAAATGCGGATCTGGATTCAGTTTTGGACTTCAAGTGCCTCCTGTGCTAGTGGGATTTGGGTCCTCACTTTTACTTTGGGTCCCTCCATCTGTATACAGGGAAATGGCATGGTCCAGTGGCTTGGACATCAGACTGGAAGTGACATCACCGGGAACCGCTCAGAGTAGCTGGCATCATGCTCAGTCGTTAGCATTTGTGGGATCTTGTATCTCTACTTGAGTCTGTTGCATGCAACGTTTAACAGCTGTCTGATTGCAGACAGTTCGTGTGAGCTGCCGTCACACTCTGGAGCTTGGTCTCCGCTTGTTCCCATTTATGGTTTATGCGAACAAAGCCAGCCCAGCCTTATGACTGACCAAGATAAAGCTGACCTGGGATTCTCTCCAGATTCACATGTGCGTGGAGACCCAAACAGTCTTCCCCTTATTTGACTTGCACTAAGCGCTTAGAGCTGACTTACCCTCAGAATCTGTGTGCCTTTACCAGCCCTGAATCTGCCTCAGATCCTGCTTTGGTATGGCATGGCTTCACATGTTTTAAAAGCAGGGGTTGGGGGAGAGGCAGAGCACTTGCAACTCCCTCTGATTACAGTTAAGTCAATGGAGATTGTAGGTGCAGTTCACATGGTAAGGCCCAGGGAGAGAGGGGAGAAATTGGCAATTGAAAATATGGTGACAATTTCAAATCCTCAGCCACTGTAACCTGCCAGACCTCCTAGTTCTTCAAAAGATCTGGCCCGTTGTTTCAAACTCAAGGGAGATGCATCAATTTGTAAACCCTGAAGATAAGACCTCTAGGAATTAGAAATTGTGTCTCTTCAAATTTCCTCCAATGCTAGACTTGTCAAACAGTAACACTATTCTAAGGATGCATGGGGTCTTTTCTGTGCCTTCCTGACCCTTGTGTGATCCTGACCCCTTTGTATGGATGGCTGTTCAAAGACACAGCACCATGTCTTTTGTGAGTATCAACCACCCAAAAAATCCAGATCATTTACCTAATGTTTATATAGCATTTTTCATCAGTAGATTTCAGAGTGCTTTACAAACAGGATAGGTATAATCACCCCCATTTTACATATGGGGAAACTGAGGCACAGGGTGGTTAAAGTGGTTTCCCCGAGATCACCCAGCACAGTCGGAAATAGAAACCTGTTCTTCTGATTCCCAGTGCAGTAATCTAGTCGCTAGACCACACTGCCTCATAAAAGGATGAAAAATGCAGCTAATCAGAGCCTCCTTTTGGTGATGTTTCCTCATCTGAGAACAAAGAGACTGTGACGGGTTGGATCACAGAAACCCCCCAGGTGCTGCCACCCAATGTGCCCAGACTACTTCTACCCCTGTTTTCCCTGCCAGCTCAGGACTCTAGCACCCTGTCTTGCTGAGCCAGACACTCCCGTCTGCTCCAACACAGACCCAGGGTCTGAATTACTTTCTCCAAAGCTGCAGATTTACCTGAAAGCAGCTAACAGAAGTTTTCCGGTTTTTAACACTCAGATGCCCAACTCCCAATGGGGTCTAAACCCAAATAAATCCGTTTTACCCTGTAAAAAGCTTATACAGGGTAAACTCATAAATTGTTCACCCTCTATAACACTGATAGAGAGATATGCACAGCTGTTTGCTCCCCCAGGTATTAATACATACTCTGAGTTAATAAGTAAAAAGTGATTTAATTAAATATAGAAAGTAGGATGTAAGTAGTTCCAAGTAGTAACAGACAGAACAAAGTAAGTCACTAAGCAAAATAAAATAATATGCGCAAATCTATGTCTAATCAAACTGCATTCAGATAATCTCACCCTCAGAGATGCTTCAGTAAGTTTTTTCCTCAGACTGGACACCTTCCAGGCCTGGGCACAATACTTTCCCCAGTACACCTCTTGTCCCAGCTTAGGTGGTAGGTAGGGAATTCTTCATGATGGCTCTCTCTCCCTTTGTTCTCTTCCACCCCTTTATATATCTTTTGCATAAGGTGGGAATCCTTTGTGCCTCTCTGGGTTCCCACCTCCTCCTTCTCAATGGAAAGACATCAGGTTAAAGATGGATTCCAGTTCAGGCAACATGATCATATGTCACTGCAAAACTTCATTGCTCACTTGCCAGGACACAGGTTTACAGGAAGACTTACAGGTAAATACAGCCATCTGTGGACAATTGTCCTGGTTAATGGGAGTGATTACGATTCCAAACCACCATTGATGGCCCACACTTTGCATAATTACAATAGGCCCCCAGAGTTATATTTCATATTTCTCGTTTCAGATACAAGAGTGGCACATTTATACAAATAGGATGGTCATACTCAGTAGATTATAAACTTTTGTAATGATACCTTGCAAGACACCTTTTGCATGAAGCATATTCCAGTTACATTATATTCACTCCTTAGCATATTTTTATAAAACCATAGAGACTGCAACATTACAGAGACCCTGATATTAATTGTTAGAAAGAGTAAAACATATACAAAGCAATTCTATTCCACATGGTATGTGCGTGAGCAGTGGAACTCACCGCTGCAGGCGCTGATTACTTTTTTTTTAAAGGGTGAAGGAGCTGGAAAATTTTGTGGTCAAAATAATTGTGCTTTGCACGTTTAAACAGGGTGAGCCAAATATCACATTGCAAGGCCTAAGCTCCTCATCTGCAGCTGTTATCAAGAAGGAATTTTATTACCTATTCCTCATTCCACAACTGGTCGGGGTCACCATTGGACCAGGATACCCAGCTCACCAGTCTAATGCTCTGATCCCATGTGAGAGAATCTTCTGATCAGATTTCCAGGAGTACTCAACTTCCACGAGAGCTATATTTTCCAAAGAACACTGCTCCCATGTAAGCACCTTCCAGATTGGATGTCTTTGTAAAAGCTATTCTCTTGTTCAGTGTTTCTCAACCTTTTCAGTTTGGCAAACCGTTATCTGAAGTCAAAAATGTTCACGACCCTCTTACATTGACTATAAAAATAAGAGTAAAAACATATCCATGATAATAATACTGAGCCTACAGAATTGATTTGTGTGGGCTTTTCAAGTGTTGAGGGAGAATATTTGGTCCTAAAGGAAAAGGGAGTGTGGGAGCAAGATTTTTTTTTTTTAAATTTTCTCTTCAGACTATAATAACATTTTCAGTGCTTGATGACATCTGTGGGGGTTGTGACCCATCTGTTCAGAAACACTGCTTTAGCTTAACCACAAGTTGTTAGGCTTCATGCAAGAACCCCTCGGTGAAATTTTAGGAAGTTCTATAGCCCAGTGGTTCTCAAAGCCGATCCACAGCTTGTTCAGGAAAAGCCCGTGGTGGGCCGAGCCGGTTTGTTTACCCCACGTCCGCAGGTTCAGATGATCGCGGCTCCCACTGGCCGCGGATTGCTGCTCTGGACCAATGGGGGCTGCAGGAAGGGCAGCCAGCACATCCCTTGACCCGCACCACTTCCCGCAGCCCCCATTGGCCTGGAGCAGTGAACCGTGGCCAGTGGGAGCTGCGATCGGCAGAACCTGTAGATGCGGCAGGTAAACAAACTGGCCTGACCTGTCAGAGGCTTTGAGAACCACTGCTATAGCCTACATAATATAGGAGGTCAGCTTAGATTATCACAAGGGTCCCTTTTTGGCCTTGGAATCTATGAAATTCTCTGGCATGTGCTATATAGAATGTCAGATTAGATGACCTCTGTTATGGTTCAGGGATGGGCTGCACCTATAATGTCTCCCTACCCCATAGACATTCTTTCCAAGTGACAGGCCTCTATCTGCACTTGTGCATCAGTTTCCCTATCTGTAAAGCACTTTGAGATCTATGGCAAGCTCTGTATACAAGTTAAAAGAGAAACCCCACGGTTTCCTCCCCTTTGTACTTCTGCCTCACCAGACTACAGCACCCTGTATTTCACCCACCATATTTACCTCAGCTGGCCCCACTGGGACTGGGTCTCTGAGAGCCTGTGACTAGTATGAAATGCAGTGGCTGAGGACAGCTTCACTGAAAATAAGTCTGATTTATTTGTAACAAGCAAAGAGAAAGAGGGTTAAAACAATAAACACCTACACACATTTCCTCTTACCTAAGCTGTAATCTTTCCTTGCAAGGTTAGGTGAGTTTTAATTTATTCCAGATCCCCCTTCTAAGTCTGAAGGCCAGTAGCACCCTTGCTGTCAGAAAGTGTTGTTAGCGCTGTTGCATTTCAAGCTTTTTGGCAAATCTAAGTCCTCCGTATCAGAAGGGTAGTCTGAAGTTGCTAAAGCTGGTTGGGAATTTTCTAACAAAATATTTTTTTATTAAAAATATACTGATTCATCAAAACTGAAACAATTCCTGGGAAAGGATCAGTTTTGACAAATCTGATTCTAATTTTTTTTTTAAGTTTTAACATCGTAAAAGTTTTCCCTTGGGGGCATTTTTGAAATGCAATGTTTCATTTTCTGGTTTGAAATGGCTTTGGGTTATGTTCATTTTAGTTTATTTACACAGAAATAATTTTAAAAGGTTGAAAATGTAAATCAAAATTCAAACAAAACATTTCAATTGACCTGATTCAAAAAAATTTCCAGAGTATTCGTTTGTGAAAAAAATTGACAGTTTATCTCTACGGAAAACACATCTTTGAATCTTAAAAACTCTTGTAGGACAGGAAAACCTTTTCCCACCCAGCTCTAGTCAATAACGGAAACCAGCACCTTCCTTCAAAGCAAAGTTCCAGATGCTTGATCGAAGACAATATTCGCATGCTGTGATCTGTGTGCATAGAAGTCTCTGACCAGAATTCCAGATATGGACATGCTCAATTTTTGGAAAAGTTCCAGTCTGGTTCCAAATTGGATGCCGTCATGGTGTTCATCGTCTTCCGCTGGTAATTCCAGGAAGCAGTTTGGCAGTTGCTCCGCCCATTGCACTGATGTGATATGTAAACTGGTCCACTTTATTCTAAATGGTGTCTTTGTGATAGGTGGGTCTGAGCAACAAGTTTAATCCAGCATGAACTGATAGCGCTGCCTCTTTCCTTTGACAGAGTCACTAGGCCTTTCATTCAGCTGCTGGTGTCAGCCTGCCATCCCAAACACCTCCAACCCTCATATTTTAGATGGGAAACATGAGCGTTAATATTTTATGATCCATGTTTCTTTGTGTGACAAGGACAGTGATGTTGATAAATGAGTCTTTTGGAGGCAATCCCACTTTCCATTAGGGTGAGAAAACTCTACAGAGAGGCCGGGGCATTCCAATCAGTTCCAGGAAACTGGTCAAGGTGCTGATTGCGCTGCAGCCTGGAGCTGAGCGGAGTGCGACCAATCTGCTTTGCATTAACTTAACGGTGTCAGAATTTGCTTTTGTTTTGCATTGGAAAACCAAAAGCTTTTGACTGTTTCTGTGTCCTGGGACACAGGAAACCCAGGTTCAAGTCCCTACTCTGCCTTAGTCATAGCAGAGTTTTTCAGCCCTGATCATGCCAAGTCAAGCCTGGTGGTCAGACCCAAAGGTCTGGGATGTAGGAGACCCAGCTTCAAGTCCCTAGCATGCTTGAGTCATAGCGGAATATTTCATTGCTGATCTTTTTGAATTAGAGAGAACAGGGAGCTGAATGTGGGTGTCCCATATCGCCAAACAGTGCCCTAGCCACTAGGCTATAACGTATCAGAGCCGCTGTTCTCCAAAAGCCTACTACGTGAAATGTTCATCAGAACTGATATAGTGGACAGTGGAGACAAGGAAATTAAAGGAGCAAGACATCATATTTTTTAACAGTGTGAATGTTATTGCTGGTGGGGGAGGGCAGGATTGACAGCTCTGGGGACTGTCTTCTGTTTCTCCACAAAACAGGTAAAGCATCAGTGCAACCTCTCCAACCCATCTAAATGAAAGCAACCCTACCTTGAACTGGAATGGTCGCCTATAGAAAAGAAGAGCATATATGGTCAACTGTAGGAAAGAAGAGCATAGATGGTTCCATTTCCATAGTCCTTGACCTATCATGTGAGGTCACCAGTTGTGGGGTTTTCCATTTGTAGACTCTTGTCCAGGGGGAACTGCCACAAAATTGCAGGCAAACAAAATGGCTGCTGAGCTCCGCCGGTCAGAGGGCAGCGAGGGACATTGTAGCTCAGTTACATTCCAACACAACCATTGTGATGTTACTGACCTGGCAGGTGCAGTGTACGTAGCTGTGGCATTGGGATGCCTTTTGTTTTCTGAGCATTGCACCTTTCAGGCTCTCAGGACTGTGAGGCAGGCAGCCATTTTGTGTTCATTCCAGTACAGAATGACATGCGCAGTGCCCTGTCTCGTCTGGAGCCTCTGCCTTTGTTCCTCTTTTCTTTTGCCCAAACTGAAGGACACATTGATTAAAAGGCAGCTGTTTGTTCTTTGTGTATGGGTGTGGGGGTGAGGAAATGTGATAGGAGTGACGCTTCCCTGAACAATATGATGATCAGGTGCAGAGGACTTAAGTTCCTGATGGTTGTCCTTCTGTGGCTCAGGATGGGTTGATGAAGCAAGGTTGACAGCCTTGGGTGGAAGGATAGAGAGAAACAGCCCCGCCCCTCACCCCAATGACTCGGGGAGGAAAAGAGTCAGAGTTTTGCACCCAGAAGCAGTACTGGGTAAAATGGACTGGAACCACAGGAAGCACACTCCCTGCACCAGCTCTGAAGTAGGAGGAGGGCCGGGGTCGGGGGGAGCACTGCTTACCCAAGCCAGGGAGAAGAGGGGGAGAGATCTACTTCAAATGGTCCCTCTCTCCCCCTTAGCCACCCAATAGCTCTGGGGCTGGGTTGTGCCCCAAAGTGAACCTTCTCCTTTAATATCTGTGTTTTAAAAAACACAACCCATCTTATCTCACAACCTGTGATCCCATTAGGGAGAAGGGTAGCTGGGGGTGGGGTATTAGGATCTCAGTATGTACACTGCTACATGGGCCTTGGACTGGGAGCTGCTGGGGCCTTTGGATTTCAACAGGAGGTCTTTGGATCATTCTGATGAGATTTTCCTGAAACTCTTTCAGGAGCAGCTTCCTCTCACTGGATGATGAGAGCTGTGGGGTTTGCTTACTTGACCAACCTCTCACAAAACTAACCACCAGATACAATATTTCTTGTAAGGCACAGGACTCTCCAGTGTAAAGCTGTAATGGCTCTGGGTTGAGGGAAGAAGGTAAATAATCCTGACCTTTGATATACAGAGGGCTTTCTACTTGTTTGTTAGCTGTGATAGTTGTCACTCACATAGGCGGCAAGTTACCTGGGCCCGTGGTGCCCATGCTCCACCAATATTCAGGAATGTGGGCCTGGCACCACCAATGTTCGGTCCTATATTTTCAGAGCCATCCATAAAGATCATACAGCTCTGCTTGGACCCATTCTGGGCACCACCAAAAATTATACGAACCTGGTGCCCATGGTCACCCACCCGTCTCCTATTGTTAGCCTGTTGCCTGTCACAATCACCCCTACTTTGGAACCCTGTTCCTTTCTCTTGCTTTTTCTTTCTCTTGTAGCACTGAGCTTGGCAAGTAATTTATGCGTGACAATATGAGACTAATTCTGTTATTGTGTCAAAGGGAAATTGAATCTGGGGCTTTAGTGCTGCATCTGGAGAAATCTTCACGTGAATCTGGAGTGCAGAAAAACTCTGTTCGATTCATTTACTTGTCACATTGCCTGCCAAATTAAATCATTATGAAGGGCAGAGTGAAAGGGAGAAATGGGTGGGGGAGGGCCAAGCAGAGGGGAAGGGGGAAGTAAAGGAGGAGATGAGGAAGGATAAAGAGAAAAGAGAGCAAGCAAGATAGAAAACGTCACAAAGGAAGGCCTGATTCATTCAAAGGCCTGATTCAGCGGTTCATTCCCAGTTCAGCAATACATTCAGAATGTGCTTTACTTTAAGCAAATGTTTAAGTCCTGTTGAAGCCAATGTGACTTAAGCACATGCTTAAATGCTTGGCTGAATAGCTTCATGCATCCCCAGACCAAGAAGCAAAATAAATAGACAAGACCCTGTTCTGATCTCTCAGTGGTGTAACGCAGGGGTAGGCAACCTATGGCACATGTGCCAAAGACGGCACGCGAACTGATTTTCAGTGGAACTCACACTGCCCCGGTCCTGGCCACCGGTCTGAGGAGACCTGATTTAAATTTAATTTTAAATGAAGCTTCTTAAACATTTTAAAAACCTTATTTACTTTACATACAACAATAGTTTAGTGATATATTATAGACTTACAGAAAGAAAATGTATTACCAGCACACGAAACCTTAAATTAGAGCGAATAAATGAAGACTTGGCACACCACTTCTGAAAGGTTCCCAACCCCTGGTGTAACACCACACACTTCAGTGGAGTTACTCCTGGTTTGCACCATTGTAAGTGGGAACAGAATCAGAACCCGGAGGGTTAGTGGAAGAAAGAACAGAGGATGGGTACAATGGTGGATTAATTCTAGCATGCTTATGTCTATTCTCATCTAACAGAATGTCCTGCAGGTCTTAAGGAAACCACAGCTATGCTAAAAGCATTGCATTGTCTCCTGTCTTTCTCAATCAGCCTGACCGCTGGTGTCTCTATTAAAAATTGGTCCTCTCTTAAATGTATTGCTCTCTGAGAGATTTACCCTATTTAATTTGTTTTCCATATATTTTTTCCCTTTCAAGATAAATTAGCACTGGTACAAAGTGCTAGATCAACAGCCCTGGGGAGTAGCATCCTCCATCCACAAAACAAGTGTAGCATCGGCAAACTTCCTTCCCACCACTCCATTAAGCCTGATCTAGAGAAACCACCCCTCTGCAGTTGCCCATTGCTAGTCTTTCTGCTGGAAGCTGTTCAGCAAGAGAGGCAGTTCAGAGCCTATTAAGATGTAGGTCTGAACCATGGCCCATGTAAGGGATCAGAGTGCAATTACATGAGGGGTGAATTCCAGCCATGATCTCCACTTTACATATGAGAAAACTGTGGTACAGAAAAATGAAATAACTTGCCCCAGGGTCAAACAGCAAGTCAGTAGTACAGGAAAAAATCATCTTGTGATTGAGGTACTGGACTCAGACTGAGGAGAAAGTGAATAGGGAAGTGTTACTTACCACTGCATAATACAAGAACCAGGGGTCACTTGATGAAATTTGTAGGGAGAAGGCTTAAAATAAACATAAGAAAGTAGTAATGCTTCACAATATGCACAGTCAACATGTGGAAATCATTGCCAGGAGATGTTGTGAAGGTGAAAAGTACAAATGGGTTAGAAAAAGAGCTAGATAAGTTTATGGCAGATAGGTCCATCGATGGTTATTAGCTAAGATGGTCAAGGATGCAACAGTATGTTCTGGGTGTCCCTAGCCTCTAAGAGCCAGATACTAGGATTGGATGACAGGGCATGGACTGCTGCAAATTGCCCTGTTCTGTTCATTCCCTCTCAAGCAACTGGCACTGGCCACTGTCAACAGACAGGATCCTTGTCTAGATGGACCACTGGTCTGACCCAGTGTGGCCATTTTTATCATATCTGGATTCAGTTCTCAAGCCTACTGGGCAATCTGGCAAATCACATAATCTCTCTCTGCCACAGTTCCCCATCTGTAAAATGGGGATAATAATTTTTTCTTTTTCCATCTTTTGTCTTTTCTAATTAGATTGCAAACCCTGTGTCTGCTCAGGACCAAGCACAATGACACCCTGATCTCTGTTGATGTATCTAGGCACTATTGTAATAGCAATAAAATAACGAGACAGGAAATAGAACTGAGGGAACAAATGTAGCTGTGGTCTGCTTATATCAGGATTCCTGCATTCCGGTTCCCCATCTCTGATCTTAACGGAATTATGCCATCTCACTCACCAACTTAAACACACTGTGTTTAACCAACACACTGAAAGAGCAGAGAAAATGAAAGGGGGCCAGCTCTGTGCAGGGCTTTGACTGAGCTGGGCCTTTCTGTTGTGCATTAATGAGAAACTTTCACAATATAGCTCCAAAATTCTTCCATGTAGATTTGTCGTATCTTTTATGTTGTTCAGACCTACACATCTTTTATATATTCTTAATTATGAGGAGGTTACTTATGATCCTGCTTGTACTAGTTTTTTCTCTGCGATAGCGGTGTACTCCACTAATCCAGTGCGAGCAAACATGCCAGTTTCACTGCCCTCTGTACCTCCCCCGTTCTATGCCATTCATCACTCTGGTGCTTGATGCCATCTTACTATTAATTAGGATGTGTAATCTCTCAGATTGTTATTTATTAATAGATTGTTCCGAGCTCTGGAAAGTTCATTATTAAAACAGAAGGATGAGAGAGATCCAGGGGAACAGATGGACAGATGGAAATATCAGAGGAAGAACTGGTTATAATTCTTGTCACGCTCAGAGCCTTGACAAAGGATAAAAAACAGAATCAATCATAATTATCTAGGAGAAAAGCCATCAGTCTGTGTTTAAAAATAAGCACTTTGTGCATTAAGCTCACAATGCCAGACTTCTAAGAATTTCAACTGGTGGATACAGATCCCAAAATGGAGAAAAACGACTGGGAAAGAATCGTTCTACTGTTGAGTATGGGAAGCTGCGGAGGTTGAATTAGCAAGAGCTGGAAAAGTGGGAATGTGAGCCTGAAGCACGGGGAAAGTAGTTGTATTGGAGTGCGGTGGCCTGGTTCTGACTGCTCTCAGGCTATCGGGGCCTTTGAGTTTGATTCCCTAAAAGCCAGGACATTTTTTTACTCCCAGTGTGCTAGGGGTGAAAAGTCACCCCCATACAGAATGCCTGCACTGCTTGAGTCTCTCAAAGCCCTAAAAATAAGGCTCAAGTGGTGCAAAGGAGTGGGGCAGGCCCCCTGTGCCGGAGGGGAATTTTTATCCACAGTTTATAAAATAGACAAGGAAGGAAATATCCTGAGTCTCCATGTCAGGGATTTCTTTTCCAGTATGGAGATCTACCCATTGGAACTCTCAGCAGGCTGGTCAAGTGAGGACTGAGGAGGTGGGGACCATGATGACAGTCTACAGATAGCTGAAGGGAGGGTTTCGACACCCGGGGAAAGCAGAAATATGTGGTAAGCAGAGGTATAACTAGGAGCCATTAGAGGCTATTGAGAAAGGGAAAAAATAGCTCGAATGACAGGAAAATGTTCCCAGCAAGGAAACTTGCCAGTTTTAAGATTCATGTCCCCAAGACCATACAGCATTGCTCTCTATAGTACGTTTTTCTAGTGCATCAGTCCAGACTGAACAAAGCACTAGAAATGGACTGTAGGGAGCAATAGTGCATCGCCTTTGTGCACATGGAGTGAGTTACCAGATTTGTTTTCCATCTCTGGCTCCTATGATTTGTTATCCAGAAAAAAAAGCAGTGGAAGAAGGCTTCAGAACAGAAGGTTCTGGAAGGAGCTGACAGGAACGGTGGGAGGGTTCTATTTTCCAAAGCTAGCCTGGGTATGTTCTCTGTCACCCTAGGCCTTGTCTACGTGCACAGGTGGAAAAGATTTAACCAAATGGGAGGCAGTGTCTCCTAATGGTTAAGAGCACTGGACTGGGATTCAGGAGACCTCTGTTCAGTTCTTGGTTCTGCCACTGGATGACCGTGGGCAAAGTCACTTCGCCGCTTTGTGCCTCAGTTTCCTTATCTGTAAAATAATGATGACTCTGACCTTTGTAAATGGCTGAGAGCTACTGAAGAAAAGTGCTGGGTAAGAGCATTTAAGTATTATTAAATTGGTTAACCAAATCCATTTAGAAACTGATTTAGTTAAATGCACACGACTCCCTTGTGTGGAAACTCTTAAATCAGTTTGAGTGCCTTGTATAGATGTAGCTTAAGTCAATTTCTGACTGACAAGCTAAATAGACGTCACTCTTAAACTGACTTGCGAATGATGACACCAGGGGATTGCACCCCCTTGGTTTCTAAACCAATTGAGTTAAATCAGTACAACTTTTGTATGCAGGCAAGGTTTTACTGTAGTTTAACAGATTGAGCAATTGATGAAAAGTGCCAGACAAACAGACCTGAAAGCTGGAATCGTCCATTTATCCACCGATTCAGCAGAGCACCAGGGACTCCAAATGCAAGCTTCCTTTACAATGTTCCCTACCAACCTGTATGTGGAGGACAACTGTTGGGGTAATTCAGTCTTCACTGCCCATTGTTGTTTTTACTGCTAGGATAAAGGACTTAGGTCCATTCATTTTCCAAGTGCTTTACAAACAAAAAAGTACAAAGACTCTCAAGACCCCTGTGAGGCTATGTTATCCCTACTTTGTAGATGAGTAAACTGAGGCACAGAAAGGCGAAATTACTCATCCAAGATGTCTATGTGAGTCGATGACAATGGACAGACCAGAACTGTATGCCTGACTCTAGAATCTACTAAGACTTGGTAGATTGCATTTGTACTTGGCTTTTAAATAGGTTGATTGTTGTTCTAATTCTCTCTTTCACTGCATGTCAAATCAAAGGTCAGGTACTTTCAGATGCATTGCTAAAAAAAACTTTAATTGCATCCAATTTCAAACAAACATACTTCTCCCCTATTATCATGAAACTAAATTTTCAGAAGTCCTTGCAAATCAGGGAGTGCTGCTATTCTGAGCTGTGTTTCAGTAATTGGTTAATATTGGAGTTACTAGGTGGAAAGCAAAGGGCTTTTCAGAATCCAAAGCTCACATCACGGCTCTTTCTTCACATGAGGTTATTTCTGTCTGGTTTTAGGATGCAGTTTCTCCCTAAAACCACTATATGTTTCTAAGACAATAGAAGATGATGTGCATTTAGCACCTGCTTTCTCTTATGCATGCCTGCTCCTTACCTTTGCGCCAAGGTGTTTATTCAGGACTTTTGCCAAGAGATTGCTGTGCTAACCAAAGGGGATCTACCTCTGGTTAATGAACTAACCTGTCTGTAGAGAAACTTGCTTCCCTGACCTTACTCTCGTAGCTGTCTGTAAAGACATCTACATGAAAGTACTACATCATCCTGTCTGGAATCCTGGAGATTTCCTCCGGCATGACACACGAGGTCATTTTTAACTCTTTCCTGCCCTGAATGAGCAGCATTTCCCTTTGTCTCCTAGAGTTACTTCTGGATTCTTTAGCTCTCTGCCAGGCCTAATGCCTCTTGCTCTGTCTCACATCCCTGGGCAATTCAAGAGCATTTAGCAATCCAGTGCTTCTTTTACCACCCCCACCACCCCATTGTGCACAGACATTGCTCTCTCTAACCTTTGTATCCCCTTTATCCATTGCTTCCTCTCTCTAGCTGTAACCTGAGAGAGGAAGGAAATGAATCATGTTTTGGTTCTTGACATTTGCACCTTGACTATAACAACAACAAAAACTTTTTAAGAATTGTAAAGATCCTTAGGTGGTTTCTGTAAGAATTATTGTGATGGATTTGAGATCACGGCTGCATGGCTTCCTGGAGACATTTTTCTAAGTGCAGCAAATTGAAATTATAGTTTAACATCTGGGAGCTGAATCTTGAGGGTCTTCACTCAGTTTTTTTGTTTTGTTTTACTCCTTATACAGGCAAAACTTCTATTGCTCTCAATAAGCGTTTTGCTTGCGTAATGATGCCAGGATTTGGGATGAAACAACAGAGAAATTGTCATACTGGATCCTAAGGTAATCTAGTCTGGTATCTTGCCAATGGGAACCAGAACCAGATGCTCTAGAGGAAAACATAAGAACTCCACAGGAGGTCGATCAGGGATAATCTGCCCTCCACATTAGGTCTCATCCTGATCTCTAATAGTCAAGAATTGATTCAAGCTCTAATGCATGAGGTTTAATGTACCTTTGACCATTTTTATTAGTATTGCAAGTATAACTCTGGATACTCTTGTTATCTAGGGATATTCTAGTTATCCAAAGCACAGCAGACACTGACTAATATAGGATACAAGCAGAACTGGTAGTAAAATATCAAATTCTGCAATTGTTTTAATGGGTGAGGAAGAAAAGCAAAACTCCCTTCCCAAATTCGTGGTTTTCAGCTGGATCTAGAGATCAGTCACCTCCCAGATTTCATTGCCAATGACTAGCATTACTAACCCCATGTGTTCAAAGTACAGGGCCCAGAATTTTGTGAAGCCGTTGGAATTGATTTTGAGCAGGTCAAAAACCAGACATTTTATTTTCTGACAGTACTTTGAGATCCCAGCTGAAATCAAGGCCCTGTTCTGCTAAGCCTTCCACATATACATAGTGAGAGGCAGTGCTTGCCCTGAAGAGTCAACGGTAGAAATATCCAAGGCAAAGAAAGTACAGAAGAGGATGTGCAGGCATGAAGTGACCTCCTGGGGTCATATGGCAGGGCATTAGAGGAGCTAGGCAAGAACCTAGGTACCCTGACTGTTAGTCCAGTGCCCAATCTGCTAGACTACATAGTTTTTATTTATTCAGAGCTAGTTTGCCCATCTCTTGTTAGATGGAGGAGTTACAAGCCAGTGGTGTAAATGGTGCATAATCTGGAAATGAATTCTCCATCTTGTATGACCAAGCTCACCTTGAAAACATTGCTTAGTCCAGGCCTTCCTTTGCCCTTCAGAAGAACACCTAGCAGGAGAAACTAATATCTGAAAATGCTGCCAATCCATCATAAGAGGCAGTGGATCAACCAGAGCTCCCGTACATCCCTGGTTCTCATAAACCATTTGGTCCATGGCCCTGGGAGACAGGAAAACGTACTCCTCTTCAGCCTCGTCTCAAGGGGAGTTTGAGAGGGGTGATGGATGGCAAGTTTAGAAAACTAAGCCTGAGAGATCAATAGAAGAATATATACCCAATGTATCATGTAATCTCCTCTTGTCTATGCAGTACTAAATCAAAAATAATGAATGGCAGGCTCTTCAGCCTTGGCACCCCCAGTCTTCCCCAGTGGAATGGCATCCAATGACTGATATGGATTATACCGTCCGCCAGCATATTTCCTTCACTCTCCTAATAGTTTTGGCATTGAGTCATGATGCTCTGTTTTTAATATCCTCTCCTTCCCCCAGTGCTCCCCACCTCTTTGCCATTTAATTTCCATCTCATAGGCACACTGCCCATCTTCACTCGCATGCTCTTCATGCACGCAGGCAATCTACAGCAGGATGAGTTACTTCAGCGGCTGCTTTATTTGTATTTTTAAACCAGCCGCGTCTCCCCGGGGCTGTGTTCCAGCAATATTAACAAACTATGATCCGTCAGTAGCTTGAACACCTCACTGACTTGGAGATGATTAGCTCCACTGCTCATCAAACCCAAGGGCTGTGTGTGGAGTCAGAGGGCCTAGGAAATGAACTGCACCATGGCAGTGAGAGAGCTGGTGGGATTGGAGGTGATGCTGAAGAGCTGTTAGTGTGTATTGCCATGCATCGAAGAACAGCTGCACTGGGGAGTGTCCTGAAACAAGCAAACTGCTTTGTCTGATTTTGGGTTGGGGTTTTTTTTTTTTTGTACTTTATATTTTAAATTATTTCCCCCCAAAGGATCAATGAAGGAATTCACATAAAAGTTACAGAGCCTTATTCTTTATCACGCCTTGCAGCTGTAGCATCACTTATTCCTTTGACAAGTGGACACAGTGCCATGCCACCTCTGCATTGTATAGTATACATGCATGGTCTCACTGCAAGGAGGATGCCATTTAAACCACCTAAGGCATGCAAATAAGTTGCTCTTTAACTTGTTAAAATGGCCATGATACTCAACTAAGTGATATCTTTTATGTATTTGTATTGAGGTAGCACCTACTGGCCAGGGCCCCATTATACAGGGCACTGTGATCCTGCAACATCAATTTTTTCTGCTCAAACCAATGGGGATATTCTACATCCATTATGCCCTCAACTTGCATGGTTGTAGAAGATGACATAGTGTCTAATTTGTGCTCTTTCACTGGTGTAATGTCATTGAAGTCAATAGGGAGCAAATAGGACCAGTGAAGTGCAATGTGATGGAGAATCATGTTGTAAAACAAAGCACTGCGAAGCATGCAAACAATTCTAGGTACACAGTCAGAATGAAACTCTGGCTCCATTGAACTTAGTAGCAAAGTTCCCATTAATTTCAACGGGGCCAAGGTTTCACCTTCTGTCTAGAGATCTTTGAGTTTCAAAAGGATTGATTATAGGATAGAGGCAATAACACTCCAGTACCCTGTGGAAAACCCTGCTACATAGCCAGGACTAAGCCATAATCCTCAAGGGTGTGTTGAAATAAACACAGAACAAAGAACATTGATACCTAATAATGATAATTATTATTAATAATAATAAAGATAAAATGAGATCTTGATCCAGCCACGGCTGCTAGAAAGGAATATCGGGGAAAGAAGGCTATATTGCCTATATTATCTAGGAAATTGATCAATTGCTGCATCCCAAAGTTTCATGCCATGGATTGGCTCACTATTAAGTGAGGATCCCACTCCTCTGGGTTTTAGGGGGGCCTGGCTTTAGAATGGAGGAATTGCAACATTCAAATAACCTCTTAATTTTCACTTGCACACCAAGGCTTAAAACATCACTTGTGGGGAATTGCAGCAAGGCTGGTAGGGTTGTAACACAGATGGGTACAAATCGGCGACTGTATGGTGCAGGCCTGGGAGTATATATCTCTCCTAGGGACTTAAATGGCCACCACTGGTTTAGGATTTGGGTGCTTTACAAACACTCATGGATTTTGCCTCCCAACCCCCTGAGGCTCAGAAAGATTAAAGGCCTGATCCAAAGTCAATCCAGAGGGCTTTTGAACCAACTCAGATCCTCAGAGATATTTAAGTGCCTAACTCCCATTGATTTAAATGGTAGTTAGAAGCCTAAATATCTTTTGAGGATCTGGGTCAAAGTGACTTGTCCAAGGTCACACAAGGAATCTGCACAGCCTGGAATTGAATCCAGTTCTCCCAAGTCTCCACTAGGTGCCTTAACCACAAGCCTTCCCTTCTTCCAAGCTTCGCATTCCTTTAAGGGACTTCGCTGAAGATTAGGACAGGGACTCTCCAGCTATTTAAAGAGGCGCTAACTAGTCTGGGCTCCTGCTGTTAGGGGAAGCAGCTGTAGGGCTGAGTCTCAGTTTAGTGAGATGAATAGGGTGGATCCCCAACCCCTGAATATGGACCCATCCATCTCTGTCTCTTTTCTGTGGACATTTATGCCTTCCTGCCACCCCATTGCAAAAAGCAGGATGAGTGACTGAGGGGGATGTACCCATTTGATGCCTTACCTTCCCCTTTCCCCAGCTGCATTATAGCCTTCAGAAGATGAATGTTTGTTCGGTCGCACCTGCTCACTTGAATAATTTCCCTTTAAAGGAGGCCACTTACCAGTAATTCATTACCTGCCTTGGTTAGCATAAACAAGTCCGTGGGAGTTGGGCTCAGCTTCCTCCATCTCTTACTGTTTACTGGCTGTGGTTGCTATTAACTGTGACCAGTACATTTCCCTGTGCCTCTCCAACATAATCTAGACATTGCAGGCAGCTGTGTCTGTTTTCATTGTCTGCTTTTGTGCCATAGGTGGGGAAAAAAACCAGAGCTTCTCTTTTGGAGGAAAGCACACACCAAGGCTGTTCTGATCTGTTGTACCTGATGTGGCAGATGGTACAGAACTGTAATTCAGTATTTCTAACTGAGCATCACACTCTGTTTTGCCAGCCTGGACTGACGGCACATTGAGATGGATAGGAAAGTCGGTATAGTTCCTGTCTGCCATCTTTTTGCCTATAATATTGGGGCCAGATCCTCAGATGGTGTAAACTGGCATAGCTGCGCTGATTTCAATGGAATCATGATGGTTTACACCAGTTGAGGATCTGGCAGTTTTATTTCAGCTTAGCTACCAGCTGAACTCTTCTCTCTCCTTGCAATGTCAAGGTCTTTGCTCTCGTCCACAGAAAACAGCTCCCATTCCCTACAGGGTATTTTTAACATGTGAAATTTCTCCTTTGCCTTTTTAAGAATGCAATTGACTTTAGGCAAACAAACCTGGATTGAGCATTAAGTCTAAGTAAGATCTACAAAACAAGCCAAGTTGGATATTCTAAGCCTTCTCTATTCTATTGTTCTCTGAGCATGGTGTCTGAACAAAGCTTGAAGAGAAAAGCATTATCTGCTTAGTGATTCAATACCTCAACAACTCAACTGATTGCAATCAGACTTTCCAAGGGATGAAACTGAACACAGACCCCCAAAATGAATCTGAATAATTTCTGAGAAACTAAAAAAGTGAGTTATATTATCAACACCAGCCATGGACTTTCTTCTAATGCTGCTTTAGGCACATTACTTTAGATACTCTCTATTGGTGTAATTCATTCCTTTGCAGAAGGATCAGCACAAATCCAATGCATCACTTAAGCCTTATTCTGAGGTCTTAAGGGGCAATTTAAGCAATGCATAGGCCTTTTTCTGCTCCTCTGCACAGGTGGGAATTTCACCCTATTTTAGTTTGCTGAGTGTCTCCGCTGAGACCTTCAGAGAGACAAATTTCCTGCTGTGTACACTGAAATCCCCGGAAAGCATGGGCTTATTTCTGAGGCAGCGATAAGCTGTCTTGTGACAATATTTATGTCTAAAAATACAGCTATTGAACACAATAATTATCACCTTTTGTAATCATTTGTAACTTGGCACTTTCCCATTATATATACCTATTTCTCCATAGTGATTGTGATGAGTCTATAGACTCCTCCACAGCTGAGGCATTCAAACATCTGCCATAACACATCCTGATTCAGAGTTCAACAGGACATCAGTTTAAATGGGGGAAATTAACTTTCTGATTAGAAACTGTGGGCCTCCTTCACCAGCCATTTTTTATGGAGCCACCGCAGTGTAAAACTGGAATGGGGAATGAAGACTGTGTGTCTGAATGTAGCTTCTAGGTATAGTGACATGTTCTCTGGGTGCTGAACCCTGACATTTCTAGATTTGCAGCTGTATAAGGTTGCCATTTGACAGGTGAATTTCAGTGCAGGCTATTGTCATCTGTGATAGTATGTGGTCCATATTACCATAGTATATGAGCACCTAACAACTGTGTTGTGAGGTAGGAAAATACTATTACTGACCCACAGAGAATCTAAGGGTATGTCTACATGGCAATGAAAAACCTGTGGCTGGCCTGTGCCAGCTGACTCGGCTATTTAATTGTGGTGTAGTCATTTGGGCTTGGGCTGCAGCCAGTGATCTGGGAGCCTCCTGCCTTGCAGGATCCTAGAGCCCAGGCTCCAGTCTGAGCCCAGACATCAACACTGCAATTAAACAGACCTTTACCCTGAGCCCTGCAAGCCAAAATCTGCTAGCACAGGCCAGCCACAGGTGTCTAATTGCCATGTAGACATACCCTAAGTGACTTCCCTCAAGCCATACAGGAAGTTCATCGTTGAGGGACTTGAACCCAAGCCCCAGACTACTGCCCTAACCACTGAACCATCCTTCCTCTTATCCTGAGAGAGAGAAAGACACTGTGCTATCTCTCACTAAGGGATAATTTGGTTCTGGACACATTTTGCTGTTTTCTGTCTCAAAAATAAAATACATCAAGGTTGAAAGTTGCTGCTTTCCCCTGAGGTCTATGGAGAAGCAAAAGAGAAAGGATGTAGAAAATGCCTGCTGATTTGGAAACTCTTTTGTCCTTAAATGGCAAAGTGGTTTCTACTGTAGGATTGTTGTTTTTTTCTATACAGATCGTACTTCCTTCTTTGTAGCGTGTTATATAATGTCTCTTCACATTCTTCTCCATTGTCACAGTGGTGTGTGAATTTAATAGTGAGATCTCTGAAATGATTGTTCCCCTGCACTTATATAGAAGGCACTGTGTGAGTGGGTGTGTGTGGCGGGGGGAAAGAAATAAGATTTAAATAGTTGACACTGTGTATATGTAATGCAGTGATTCACTCTTATTTACCCATGAGCTGTATCTAAAAGCTTTGCAAACAAGTGAGAGCCAGCTTCTTAAAATAAATATACATAATGGTCCAGATTCTCAGATGGTGTAAATCAGCATAGCACTGCTGGTGTAAATGCCCATTTATACTAGCTGAGGATCTGGCCCAATGTCTGTAAACTATGAATTACTCACTGTCCAAAGACTACCACACATCTGCCTCCATGCCTAAGTAACATAGGGTATGAGTCTTCTAAAGCAGCCACCTATGGCCATTTAATCCTTTAGCTCAAGCTATAGAGGTTTGTGCCCTTGACTCTGGAGATCCCAAATTCAATCCCTGGTCTCAACCAAGAGGAGAGCCATTACATGTACAAGAGACTAGATTATGCTGTCTAGGTTTTTTAAATGTATTTTGAAATTAGTGAATTTTGGCGCAGGGGGAAAGGTTCAGTTTTGACGAACTTGGGAGCCAAAGACTTCTATGCACATTAAGAGTGTAGCATGGGTGTAGCTGGAAACCTCATGGTACCCTGCTAATATGCCTTGTTCTGTTGTCATACCAGATCTGCAAATGGAATAGGAAATGCTATAAAGAGTAGCATGTGTCTGGGGTCCCTCATAAGCTCTTCACTGAGGATGGGTATTTACTATGTGTAATATTGATTCTGAGAATTTGATGGTCATAAACATTTCCTTGTAGTTTCATTGGTTTCTTGGTTGTGGCTGAATGGATTTTTATGCATGAGTCTCCATAGTTCCATAAGGAATGGGATTTCCCCCTCCTCCCATCGTCCAAAACCTCTTTCGGGCAAGGTTCTGAGATCTGGGAGAACTTTCTGCACCAGGCACTTGCCTACTGTTCCTGATAAGGGTTGCTGTCTGGTAACACCAGTCAAATGCTGGAGCCATTACTTCGGAATGGGGAAGAAATCAAATCACCCAGTCAATTCCCTGTCTTTGCACTGGGTGTTGGTGCACCTAGTACCTCCTATTCTCTGTCTGTGGCACACAATAATTTAGTCTCCTGATGGCTGTAGGTTATTGAGTTCTGTGGGGGGGGGTGGACTGGGTGGGATTTAATGGCCTGTGATATGTAGGAGACTAGACTAGATGATCTGGAGGTCCGTTCTAGTCTTACATTCTGACTCTAAGTGCAAAGGTGCTTGTTACTTTGGTTTCACAAAGAAGCTGTTCTTATGTTCTTACGACACTTTTGCGGAAAAGTGTGTCCTTCCAAACCCTGATCTACCTCTGGCCCTTCTCTTCATCTAGCACAAGTGCTGCAAGGGAAAAGACATGAGAGGACACATGGGGGAGCTGAATACTCACTTGCTACCTTTAATTGGAGTCCTGGGTCTATTCCTGGCTCTTGAGTGATTTTCTGTATAATCTTGAGAGAGTCACTCCCTCTCATTCTTTGCTAGTTTTCCTAGCTGTAAAAGTGGAATGATGACATTGACCTTCCTTATAAAGCACCTTGAGGTGAAAACTGCCACGAGAGAGAAAAGAATTATTATAACTCTTTAATCAAACATGGCCACAGTTCTCTAGCCTTTCCCTCACCCAGTCTCACTTGCGTCAAACTTTGTGGATCAGACCTGACCCTCTGTCCTATTGCTTGAATGTCCTTTAGAAAAGAGATCTTTCTTCTTCTCCTGCACTCCATAGGAGCACAGAGAAACTGTCCTGAGTGCACAGCTGAAAGCCTCTTGGGATGCTAGAATACTTTGCTGTGATAGCGCCTGAAGCCAGATAAACAATTGATGCCATCAGATTTAAGGAGCCAGGGCTTAGAATGTACATGTATTAATCAGAGTGAAGCAAACTTATGTCTGCAACAAGGCAAGAACTCTTCAGTGACCTGTGGAGATATTCTGGGTAACTCTAGAGATGTTGGTGTTCCAGTCTTCACCACGAGAGAGAGAACTTTGTGTTGTTTTCAGAACCTATCGGCTTCTTTTGCCCCAGTCACTCCTTGTACCGGCTAATGCCACCATCATCCATTATAAGGCTCAGGGTTGGCTATCCAATAAATGCTACCTCCATCAAACAGTTTAGTCTGTTCCAGATCCCATGGAATTATGCTTTAGTCCAGGAACAATTCCACCCCACTCCACACCCATTCCCTTCTCTTGCACTCTTTTATGCAGGGATATGGGAATACAAAGGACAAATCCTTACAGTGGGAATTTTGAAAAATTACTACAAAATGGAGGGATCTTCCAAAAACTTTTCAAAATATTGCCAGTTAGTTTGATAGTTCTCCTAGAACCCTAGATGCTGGATTCACAGGAGGTTAGGTTAGATATTGATTTGTGACCTGTGCAGCATCTCTATCCTAATGGTAAGAGCACAGGTGCAGGAATTAGGAGACCTAGATTCTATTCCATCCTAGTTCTACCACTGACCTGCTGTGTGAACTTAGGCAAGTCAGAAACTTGCTGTGCCTGGTTTTCCCATCTGTACGTGGGGAACATAATGTGGGAAGTACTACATGCCCTTCTTTAAACATGTGAAATCCTAAAACAAAATAAGTAAGCGCAAAGTATTCAATTGTAGGAAAAGTGGGAGAGTGCGGAGTTGATGTGCTGGTTTCCCAAGCAAATGACTGGTGCTTTTTTAAAGAGAGCAGAGGTTTCCAAACACACTGGGTTAAATCTTCAGCTGATGTAAATTGGCATAGCTGTGCTGAAGTCCAAGAAACTATGGCAGTTCACGTCAGCTGAGGATCTAAGCCACAGATGGATTTTTCTAGCCTTTTAATGGAACTGAATGACTGTTACCCTTTTGGTTACCCTTTTGGCAAGAACATCTGTCTGATATTTTATACTTCTTTCAAGCAGTTCTTCACCTGAGGCTGTGTTAATAAAAACTGATTGAGGGGGGCGAGAAAGGAAAGCTAGTGAGATGAAAATGTGTTCATGGTGAGAAAGACAGCACATCTAACTGAGATCAGGGAGAAATGCTGAGTTTGCTGAACACATCAGGAGCTATTAGCCTTTGCATGAAAACTGCACAGAAGCATGAAAGGGAATTTACCTAGATGAACTTCAACATCCCTCTGGCACTGTGAAAACTCTTGTTTGCTGTGGTGAGAGTCATGGAGGGGAGGGAAAACTACAAAGAGGTCTTGATGGGACCATCTCATAGATTCCAAGGCCAGATACAACCACTGTGATTGTGTAATGTGACCTCCTGTATAACACAGGTCATAGAACATCCCCAAAATTAATTCCTAGAGCAGATCTTTTAGAAAAAAAATCCAACCTTGATTTTAGAATTGACAGTGATGGCGAATCTACCACAACTCTTGGTAAATTGTCCCAATGGTTAATTTTTGACACTGAGAGTAATTTGTGCCTTATTTCCAATCTCAATTTGTCTAGCATCAGCTTCCAGCCATTGGATTGTGTTAAACATTTCTCTGCTATATTGAAGAGTCCATTATTAAAAATTTGTTCCCCATGTAAATACTTATATATCTTCATCGTCACCCCTTAACCTTATTGTTGTTAAGCTTAATAGACTCGAGGAGCTCAATCTATCACTATAAATCATATTTTTTTTTCTGATTCTTTAATCATTCTAGTGACTGTCCTCTGAACTTTCTCCAATTAATTTATCAACATCCTTCTTGAATTACGGCCACTAGAACTGGACACAATATTCCAGCAGTGGTCACACTGGTGCCAAATACAGAGGTAAAATAACCTCTCTACTCCAACTGAGATTCCTTTGTTTATGCATCCCAAGACTGCATTAGCTCTTTTGGATACAACATCGCACTGGGAGCTTATGTTCAGCTGATTATACACCACAACCCCCAAATCTTCAGAGTCACTGCTTCCAGGATAGAGTCCCCTCTCCTGGAAGCAGGGATTATGTTCTTTGTTCCTAGATGTATACATTTACAATCAGGTGTATTAAAACACACATTGTTTGCTTGTGCTCAGTTTACCAAAGAATCCAGGTCACTTTGAATTAGTGATCTGTGCTCTTTGTTATTTTCTATTCTCTTAATTTTTGTGTCATCTGCAAACTTAATGGTGGTTTTATGTTTTCTCCCCACTCTTAAGGTCAAGAACTGATCCAGTTGGGACTCCACTGGAAACACCTGCTCTGATGATGATGATTATTACCCATTTACAATTATGTTTTGAGACCTATCAGTTAGACAGTTTTTATCCATTTAATATGTGCCATGTTAATTTTATATCATTACAGCTTTTTAATCAAAATATCATGTAAAACCAAGTCAAAGACCTTACAGAAGTCTAGGTATATAATCTCAACACTGTTACTTTTATCAACCAAATTTGTAATCTCATCAGAAAAAGAGATCACATTACTCTGACAGGAGCAATTCCCTTCCCCCCGCCTCCCCCGCAAACCCATGCTGATTTGTATTAAGTGTATTAGCTTCCTTTTATTTCTTTGTTAATCAAGTCCCATATCAACTGCTCCATTATCTTGCCTGAGATCATTTTCAGGCTGAGAGGCGTCTTGGATGAAAGTTATCCAGACTTGCTGATTCAAAAGTCTCACTTTAGTAACTTCTGTTCAACGTACTTCAGAGATACTAGTAGAATGGAAAGAGTGTTATCACCATATGATGAGTCTATATCATCCATTTTCTCCCCAAACACAGAACAGAAACTTATATTGAACATGTCTACCTTTTCTGCATTATTGAGTTCTACTATTTCCATCTAGTAATAGACTAATGCCATTGTCAGGATTCTTTTTGTTCCTAATTTATTTAAAAAAAATTCTTCTTTTTGTCCTTAACTGTGGGCTATAGATTTCTCCTTGTGTCCCTTTGCTTTCTTATCAATTTTCTGCAATTCTTAACTCTATATTCATATTTATATTTATATTCATTGCTATCAACTTCCCTTTTCTTTGTTTTTGTTATATATCATTTAATCTAAACAGCTTAGTTTAGTCTGGCAACAATCCTTATCCTTGATTGGCTAAATCTGTATCATATGGTCATTTATTGTTCACAAAGGAAGTACACTGCAGAGTGGATCCAGGGATTTCAAAAAAGTGAGATGACTGAACTATACGCTCAGCCTGTTTTAGGGAGCTATTTGAAAAAGGGATCCTAACACTGAGATTGTATCAAAGATATGCACAGGCCCTTGACATAGGTGAAAATAAAGTTTTAACTGCATTAAACTCAGGATTTTGAGTACACTTGGATCTATTGACTGCTGAAAAAAGATGATTGTTTATTATAGATATATCTGGAAGGCCCCTAAACAAGATGGAGGCCCCATTGTGCTAGGCATTCTATAAATGCACTGTAAGAGACAGCCCCTGCCCCAAAGAGCTTACAAGCTAAACAGACAAGACAGACAAAGTGTGGATGAAAGCAGAGATTATTATCCCCATTTTACAGATGGGAAACCAAGGCATAAAGATGATCTACTTGCCCAAAGTCACTCAGAGTCGTCATGGCAAAGTTGGGAATTTAACCCAAATATCTTTAACTCAGAAAACTAAACAAGCGTTGAGTCTGCTATAGTGTTAGGAGTCAAAGGACTTAGACTGTTTTTTAGATGCTGTGTGTCTAGCAGTGCAACTTTCTGGCACTTTGCAGAATGTACTATATTACCCTAGGTTACATTTTTCAGTTAATCAAAGCATAATTACTCTGCATCACCATCTAGAGAGCACACTGAGAACTAAGCTTCCAAAACCTTCTCCGTAACTGGCAGAATGTCATCATGTTGAGGGGTAGCCTTTCTGTTGCAGTGCTATTACTCTCTAAGCCAGTCCTTTTTCATAATATATGTATTCTGTTGCCACATCTATTTTGCACATATGGAAAAGATTTGCCTTTATTTTTTTTTCTTCCCCCAGTGCAGATGGAATAGGAGATGAGTTTGGCAAATGAGTGCAGGTTCAAACTGGGGTAAAGACAAGATAGTCTCTCCTAATTAGTGACAGCCTCTTTGTTTCCAAAGTATTTAGGCTTTTTCCATAGCTGGCCCTCCCCCAAACAGATATGTCTCTGAGGTATTTTAACATTGTCAGTGACATTGTGCAATGCCTGGATGTACCTCGTAATGCATATTGTGTCACATATTGTTATGTGTTGCTATATGAATTAATGATGAAATGACTAATACCAAACTTTCTTCTGTCTCCTGGGGAAAGAGCATGTGTGACTGTATGTGGCTAGGATATGTTATGTTACTACTTCGTTATGGAGGTAAAATCCTCCAGGCCACAATTTCTGTTCTTGCAGACACCACAGCTATTGTTGTGAGCTGCCTAAAATATTTGTGTGAATAATGGAACGTTTTCGTGTTTTAATCAGATGCAATTTTGCAAGTGGTTTTTGTGATTTAGCAAGTCCATTAAAACTGGCATTTGTTCTGCTCTGACACTCGTAAGGAGCTCCACAGAGCATAAACACTGGAAATTACTTGTAGGGGAAGACAATATTAAAATTCCCCAGCCCTTGTGTGCTTGTCAGAGAAATTCTGTTACCGTGCACAGTGCCAGCTATAATCAGAGCCACTTGATATGTGTATTAGTTTTTATTTATGCACTAACTTAGGGCAGGGAACTTAGGGCTGCAATGAAGATAATGCAGAGCTATTTATTCCTGTTTGCCTCCCACGCCCATAACAGAATTGAGTCTTAAAGCAAAAGAGGAGGCTAAATTTAGCATGGAGACTAGGCCAATCAGAACAAAGGACTAAGGAAATAAATGCAACATCCCATATGGGATGGGTGTACTTGTTAGAGCTGCAAAGATACCAACTCCTTTACATCAATCCCCCACTTATATCTTGAGGCCAGTCCAGTCATACACTTAATCCTTTGCAGGTTTTGAACAATAGTAAGATTCGGATCAATCCATATTTACATGAAATTCATTCCAGCTTTTGAATAATGTCTATGCAGACAGCCAGTCTAGCACTAGATTCCAATTAGGTGCTCTCCAGTGTTTAGATACAGTAGAGGCCAGTCTCATCTTGCATTTGATCCAGTCCAGGTTTCCTCACACCTGTCAAACCCCTTTGGAGTGAGTGGCTGTCTCCAATTAATTTCTTGACTGTCTTTAGCTGGATCAGACCCTGGCTATAGACCAGCACTAGTCACGTTTAAATATCAGCTTTGTATTAGCATTGTTGTTTTAGGCGCCCATACCAACATTACAGCTGTAACACATAGTCAACGTTGACAGCATTAAGGGTGCATTTTGTTTTCCAGCATGGCTGCAATTTTTTTCAGTTCACCCTGTTCAAACACAAGACTGATGAGCAGGGATGATCCTTCCAACTGTGCCTGGAAATGCACCAAATTCTCTCTTTTTTTTTTCCCTCACAGTCTGTCATCTTTGTATTGATATTGCATTTAAATTATGAATGATTTCAAGCCATGTCTCCTCAGGACATAGAAAACTTTGCAGGAGTTACAGCTGTCATCCCTGGCCCTCTGAAGAAAGGAGGCCTGGATGTTCTTAATAGCTAAGCTTTTAACTCTGCCTCACTGAAAATGGCCCCAAGTTTATGTTCATGTGAGAAAGCAGGCCCGGCTAGACTCTGTAGATTTGCTCTTGTCATTATCGGATTCCTTCTGGGAGCTTAATATTACTTCAGATTGACTTCTCCAGAAGTGGAACTAACAGCTGGCCTTGAATGCCTGGCAAAAAAACCTATCCAGTCTGAAATCTCCATCATAGGATGAATGGGCTAGACTATAGACAACCTTCTATATAGGGTAAACTGGTGACCATGTTGGACAAGTGAAAGTTACTAGGGCTGCTAAGATAACTCAGCAATTGGCCAGTGCAAATTGTTCTTCTGCATCTGCAGAACCTCTTCCCAGCTAGTCGCTACCCTCAAATGGAGACCTGTTTCTACTCAGTCAGGAACATGGGGCTTCTTTGGGCCTCAGATGTTCTGCAGAATGCTCCTCAACGATGCTGCACTGGTGCAACTGGTACAAAGAACTTTGGAGCACATTTCGGCACTGGAAGGGGTCCCATGTGGCTGCAAAAGGGTCAAGGTCACTTGCTTTTGGAGGAAGAAAGAACGCAAATCTGGATGGGATTGCTGTGTTGGATGGGTTGGTGAAAGGAAGGGAACTGCGAATGATTTGGGAGGTGATGTTCTGTTCTGTCTGCGCTAGTTGTCATTCATCCAGAAGCTCATCCCTTGTAGGCATTGGAAGATCTTTGTGAAGGCATTGGTTGCATGTGTTGAGGAAATTGATTTCCCTGTCTAAGTGAGGCTCTTTATCATTGCGCCTAAGGCAATCTCTTAGGTTACCAAGATAGCAGAAAATACTCGGCATTGGTAAAACAGAACCAACTAGAAACAGAAAGTTCATGCAGCTCATTCTCGGGAGAGGAGTGCAAGATATAACAACCCAGAGTGAGAAATCAAAACCAGCATTTGCCATTCAGCCTGATTAGAGACAGTGGAGGCCACGGGGCCTGATTGTGCAAAGCAGGATTCTGATTACATTTTGGATGCATGGCGAGGCTTGAGGTTTCCTACTGCAGTTTCTCCCTGGCATAAAGTGCCAGCATGAAGCACTGCAGAGACACCACCAATGCAAAGGGGATGATGCAAAAAACAAGAACTGACTTGAATCTTCACAGAAGAGCTGGACCCAACCTTTTCTAAAGTTCCAAGAACTCAGAGCCCTGTTGTTGTTCTTCCAGAAGCCAGAGGCTTCTGTGCTTCAAGACTCTATCTAGGACTGGGATCAGAAGTGTTAAAATGCAGCCAGAAGGGCTGGTCTCATGATTTGCTTCTCTGATGAGGCAAGCAATAGCAGAATCATCCTCATCATTGCTACTTATTTGCAGTATTTTCTAGCACTGTACAAGATTATTATCTTGTGATATTTCCAGCCCCCCCCCTTTTTTTTTTTTGCAGAACTAGAAGCTTTGGATAAGCATTCAAGTCTTCTGATGCCCATTCTGCAGTTCTCCTCCATCACTCAAACTTTCTGCCCTCAGATCCTCCTAACACCTTAATCCTTTGCTGGGGAGTTGAGAGCACACCCAGCATAGAGTTGCAGCTAGTGCTCCTGCCACAAAATCTTCTTTCCTCCTGCTCAGATTCTTGCCATAACAAAGCAACAGAAACCAGCAGATGAAAAACAAAAAATACCTCGAGCCATTTGGTGCGTTTGTTGTAATACATTAAAGAGCCCCAAATTGCTTTGGCAGGAGGAAAACCCGAAGAAAGGGATATAATTCCAACCAGAGGAGTATCTCCCATCCTGTGCTCTGCTTTTCACTTCTAATTTCAGGGAACAAAGTAAACATGAAAACAAAATGTTGGTGCAAATTACTGTTACAGAAATATTGGGCTAGTTCAGAGCCTCTTTTTATTTTGTGTTAGGCAGTGTTAGTACCACAAAGGAAAATTTTATTAAGATCCCAAAGCTGAGAAGGTATTGCCGTTCGCCCGCAGAATAGATGACACTAGTAAGTTCTTATCTCAGATCAGTTGTGATTTAAATTGATCCGCGAATCCAGTTCCCATGGGCGTGCTAAAGATTATATGCAATGCTCAGAGTATGAGCAACTCGTGCACGGGGTGCATCTCTCCTGCACTCCCATCGTTACAGTGCTGTATACACTATCTTGGAGTATTATAGAGCTGGCAGTGCCAGGCTATGAGGCAGGGCACCTTCGGCAGTTTATCATTGTCTAACACCACACTGAGAGCAACCAAGTCCAGGATATGCAGCACAGATTCAGCACTTAAGGCCAACCTGGGATGATGGAATATTGGAGGATATCCTGATTATAAAGTACAATAACTCTAGCAACACAGTGTCCCCTAATGCAACCTTGGGACCATGGTCTTGTTGTCACATGTCTGTATTCCCCAAGGGCTTTCCTTTGCATGCACCAGCCTTGCTGCCATCCTTCCACCATGTTGTGGGGTGAGGAAAGGGAAGGAAGGCAGGCAAGGCAGAGGGTGTACAAAGAGCCCATCTCCTCGTTCAGTCTGCAGTGCTGGGAATGAAACATTACAAAAAACACCTGCCAGCTGAGAGAATTTATTAGCAGGGGGTTGTCAATCAGTGGCAGGAAAACAAGGGAGAAGAAAGGAGAAGAAACAATCAAAAAGCAGACAGAGCACACATGCTATAAAAAAGAGACTATTTTAAGTAATGTTTGATAAATCACCTGCCTTCTCTCTTGTTCCTGAAGGAAAGATGTTTCTTCTTTGAGTCATAGCGCTGGGATTTATTTATTTATTTAAGGCAGGCCAGTGAGAGACAGAGACGGCCAGCTTGGGAAGAAGTGGCTGTGGATTCTCCATGTCCCAGAGATATTAGGATCTTCGTTATATTCCCGACTTACACTGAGATTTGTCCCTTGTTCAAATGGAAATGCACAATGGAGAGGGGAACTAAGGGATAATGCGCAGGTCTTAGTTTTCATACAAAAGCCCATGAATGGAGATAAGCCTGCCCAAGAAACTTCTGCGTATGCGGCTCTTTATCAGATGTAATGCAAATAGAAAAAGAGTTGGGGTCCTGAAGATGACTAACCCTGATCATCCACCCTCTCTCTTCATGGCTGAAAGGAGCTGAAATTGCTTGGACTGAACGTCATGAAGAAAAGATGCAATAATTCTCTTCAGTATTAATGATAACGAGTGCCTGGGAGGGAAATAAAAGGAGAGACGAATGGAGAGTAAAATGAGAATGCAAACTTAGTTTGAACGGCTGGGTTTTCCAGGGTATTAAGTCTCAGACATAGTGTTGGCTTTAGTGCCAATGTGATGAATTCCCTCAAAATCTCATGAACTTTGTAAGCTGTGGAAAGTACATTGCCTCCAGAGTGAAACTATTGTACACTGGTTTGTTTCACTTCTGATGTCTTTCCCTGGAGTACCAGGCTGTTATGTTTTGTGATCACAATTTGGTGTGGAAATTATTTTACCTTAGAAACAAGCAGAGAACCCCTTTCCACTGAATTTTATTTTGAAGTCCTGGAGTGATATATGTGTAGGGATGGAAGGAACCTAGAGAGGTCATCTAGACCATCCTAGACAGGTCTTGGTCCAAATGGCTCCTTAAAAACATCCAGTGATGAGGGTGTCAAAACCTCCCTTAGTAACATATCCTAGCACTGAACTATCTTTATAGCTAGATATTAGGAAAAACTTCCTAACCTAAATCACCTGGCTGCAGATTACTACTTGTGCTACCTTCAGTAGACATGGAGAATAACTGATCGCTGTCCTTTTTATAATATATTATTCATAATATAATATTTGAAGACTATTATCAGATCTGCACACACACACACACACATATACACCCCTACCTCCCGGTTCATAAAAACATCTGTCTCCTTATTCAATCTTTTAAAAGAAAAAGTCCTCACATCCTTCTGGATTATTTTTGCTCTTTTTTTCCTCCAACATAAACTAAGCTAGCCAACAACAGAGCTGTTTGGAATGCTGTTCTTTCAATTCAAAGGAGCTCACATGAATCTTTCCTTGTGTGTTCTTATTTGCAAAGGTTTGCAACCCTTGCATTTCACATAGAGTTTAATGAGCCTCCAAGATCGTAATACAGAACTCGGTGTAAAATCACCCAATTTCACATCAAAATCTCACAAAGCCACAAATTTTGCATTATGCCAAAGTAAAACCATTGATTGACCTGAATGGGTGTAAAATGAGGCTAGGGTTTCATTAAACTGGGTTTAGGCTTAAGTTAAAAGAGTAATGAACCTTAAACCATTTGAGCAGGGCTGGAGTTAAAGTTTGTAATGGGATTTGAAACCAGGAAGGTTTCTGATAGGTTTTGGTTTGGGTTGTGAATGTTTTATAAAGCAGTGATGGATCAAACCAAGATCCCTTAATACTCCTTTCCTCCTTCTAATCCATACTCTATCCTGGTATCTGAGCACTTCATCCCTGAAATAAACAAACCAGGGTGCAGTAGTCTCAAAAGTGAATGCATTGATTCTAAAAGGTTAGCAAAGTATTGTTCTCTTGGGCCCCATTTGTCCCCTACAGAACACCCCGCAGTTCAAGGCCATTTTAACAAGTCCTGTCGGAATTCCCTTTGACCAAAGAGGCACTAACCCTTCTCCCTAATCCTGGGGATATGGCTAGGAAGTTGGCTGTAGCAATCCTACATTCCCCAGGGGGCAAAATAACCCTAGGAAACTATTGCAGTGGTGTGGTAGTTAGAGCAGCCTAGTGGCTGCTCTAATTTGTTCTTGGGCACCAGCATGTTACAGAGATGGCCAAGGATTGTTGGAGGGTGTAAGAATGGCTTACAGTCACCTTTCCACCATAGAGTGATTCTGGCATGGCTCAGAATCAGGCCTCTGTGTATATTGGACACACATACTGCAGAGACCTGAACAATATAAAAACAGGTCCATCATTGCCTGTTGCTGTGCACAGCAGAGTCCTTTTACCAGTAGCCACCTCCCAGATCAGCTCAGAGAATTAACTCTTCTTGCTCTCTGCAGAGTGAAATATGGGTGCCCCATGCTAGCTGCCTGCCTCTCCCGCCCTTTCCAGGGCCCACTTAATGAGAACCTGGCTTTGCTGTTTGTATGGTATGTCCCTTCCCTCAGACCATGGGACATGTATGTGGAGTTTTCAACTGAATCAATAACTAGTGCATTAGTGTCCATTGGATAGCTCTCTGGACTGGGTTCCAGCCCAGTCCTTCTAAGAAAATGTGTGGGATGAGGCAGGATGAAGGAGGGATCATAAGGATTGAGAGTCTCAGAGAATGGTTTTATGGCACGGGGAGCGAGGTAACATTTGTAGGGCCCTTTCTCACAACAGCTGCAGCTTTTCCAAAATC